>NC_140922.1:3798684-3820932 GCF_045865225.1 Trachurus japonicus
AATGGGTAGTCGGAGAGGTGGGCCGTCGGATTTTGGGGCCGTCGGACTGACGTATGCTCCCCGTTCAGAGGACCCTTGTTGGATGGCCAAGAAAAGAGCTGAGGCAGTGTATCAGTGGTGGAGTTCTCGCCTCCCGCGCGGGAGGCCTGGGTTCGATTCCTGGCTCTTGCTTAACCGTGCACAGACCAAAAGAAGCCGTAGTCACAGCTTGATACTGAGTGGTAAGTTTGCCCTGGCTCTGGACAAAAATCCTCACTCTGCCGTTCTCTGTCAGTGGCGCGTGACATGACAGGCCTCCAGTAACACACGCTAGGTGGGCTTATGTCCAGAGCTGCGGCAGCCCCACTCTTGACTGAGGAGCGGCCCGTGTTTTGCGTGTGGGTCACATTGAGAGTTCGTCCTGATTTTACTCATCCTCCCACTCTGCCATGCGGGCCTCGTTGGCGCAGTAGGCAGCGCGTCAGTCTCATAATCTGAAGGTCGTGAGTTCGAGCCTCACACGGGGCAGTGGATAGCTTTTGTCTAGCACGGTTTGCACTGTGTCCCTAATGGCTGGCTCTGAGAGATTCTCAGTCACCCTGTTCCTGGTTATCCAAGTGTGGGGTCGTGAAAAAGCCCACCGTTCTCTGCGGGTTTGTTTGCACTTCTGATTGTAGCTTGGACAGGCGTTAAGAGTTGTTGGAATCACCTGAGACCACGTGTAAACGACCGTCGTCGGACCGTCTTGATTTCCTATTATTCCTCTGAGTCGGTTTTGCTATTCAAGCGGTTGTGGCCAGTTAATGTAAGGTCCTTGACAGTTCGTCAGGACAGTGCGCTGCTTTGGCAGGCAGGAGATTTGTTTGCTTCGGTATGACATCCATGTTTAAATGCCTGGCTGGGGCGCGTACCTCGTAGCCTTCACGACATCCTGGAAGAAAGAAAAGCAACATCCTTTCCCAGGTGAGTGGTATCTGTTTGGAAGAAAGGAACATGAGCCCGTAAAAGCCGGTTCATGGGGTGTCTGTGGGCCGTGGCGGCAAAGTGGTAGGAATGGGGGCCACGTAAGCATTGGTGGTTCAGTGGTAGAATTCTCGCCTGCCACGCGGGAGGCCCGGGTTCGATTCCCGGCCAATGCAAAGAGCCTTTTCCTTTGCCTGGGTTTGAATCCCCAACAGCTCAACCCACTCCACATTACCATATCATCCTAGTGGTCGATCGCACAATATCTTTTTCGGGCGTTTGGCCGTTTATTGACAACGACACGGTGGTGATGCACCGATGCAACAAAGAGCAGCAAAATGATAGTCTTTTTCCTTGCTTCTGGCTGCCTAAAACCTCAACAACGTGTACCGTCACTCACGCACACCAAAAGCACAGCACCTCACAGGGATCAAGATGTGGGAAAAGCACAAGCCGTCAGAAGTGGGATTCGAACCCACTCCGCCAGGGTAGACTGCGACCTGAACGCAGCACCTTAGTGGTCCTGGCCTGCCGCGCGGGAGGCCTGGGTTCGATTCCTGGCCGCTGCAAACACCTGGAAATTGCACAGCACATCACCTCACAGGGATCAAGATGTGGGAAAAGCACAGGCTGTCAGAAGTGGGATTCGAACCCACGCCTCCAGGGGAGACTGCGACCTGAACGCAGCGCCTTAGACCGCTCGGCCATCCTGACTGAGAAAATGGCCCTGAGCCCGTCACGTGTGAGCCAAAGCAGGGAATGACATCACCTGCAAAGTCAGTCACAAGGCAATGTTAAACTTACATTTAACATGAAGAAAAGCAGGGGGGTGTCGACAGGCGAAAGAGGGCTGAATTGCGACGGCAGAGAAGAGGCGGCCTTCGTAACGGGCGGCTTCCAAACAGTCAGGTCCCACCGAGATTTGAACTCGGATCGCTGGATTCAGAGTCCAGAGTGCTAACCATTACACCATGGAACCGCTGGGCCGAAGCTTTCGTCTGCTGATCGACCGCGTGGTCCAACCGGATGTAAAGGTTACGTTTAAGCACTTAACACGCGTGGTTCCGTCACATTTGTATTTGCACACGGGATGGACAAAAGTGCGCCTGCCCTTCCTTCCACTGTCTCTGCCTGCCTGATTTCTCCACCCCGTCTCTGGCTTTGGTATCACATCCACGTTTAAATGCCTGGGAGGCGTACCTCGGAGCTTGCAAGACTTCCCAGAAGAAAGAGAAGCAACATCCTTTCCAAGGTAAGGGCAAGTTTTTGTTGTTGTGTTTTTCTTGCCGGATCATCCTGCTGTTTGATAGCAAATTATCTTTCCGATGTTTGGCCTGTTCTGCGGCAGTGACCAAAGGAAGCCTTAGTCACAGCTTGATACTTAGTGATTAGGTAGCCAGCTACCGTCACACAGCTAGAGTAGATTGGCCCCGTTCAGAGGACCCTTGTTGGATGGCCAAGAAAAGAGCTGAGGCAGTGTATCAGTGGTGGAGTTCTCGCCTCCCGCGCGGGAGGCCTGGGTTCGATTCCTGGCTCTTGCTTAACCGTGCACAGACCAAAAGAAGCCGTAGTCACAGCTTGATACTGAGTGGTAAGTTTGCCCTGGCTCTGGACAAAAATCCTCACTCTGCCGTTCTCTGTCAGTGGCGCGTGACATGACAGGCCTCCAGTAACACACGCTAGGTGGGCTTATGTCCAGAGCTGCGGCAGCCCCACTCTTGACTGAGGAGCGGCCCGTGTTTTGCGTGTGGGTCACATTGAGAGTTCGTCCTGATTTTACTCATCCTCCCACTCTGCCATGCGGGCCTCGTTGGCGCAGTAGGCAGCGCGTCAGTCTCATAATCTGAAGGTCGTGAGTTCGAGCCTCACACGGGGCAGTGGATAGCTTTTGTCTAGCACGGTTTGCACTGTGTCCCTAATGGCTGGCTCTGAGAGATTCTCAGTCACCCTGTTCCTGGTTATCCAAGTGTGGGGTCGTGAAAAAGCCCACCGTTCTCTGCGGGTTTGTTTGCACTTCTGATTGTAGCTTGGACAGGCGTTAAGAGTTGTTGGAATCACCTGAGACCACGTGTAAACGACCGTCGTCGGACCGTCTTGATTTCCTATTATTCCTCTGAGTCGGTTTTGCTATTCAAGCGGTTGTGGCCAGTTAATGTAAGGTCCTTGACAGTTCGTCAGGACAGTGCGCTGCTTTGGCAGGCAGGAGATTTGTTTGCTTCGGTATGACATCCATGTTTAAATGCCTGGCTGGGGCGCGTACCTCGTAGCCTTCACGACATCCTGGAAGAAAGAAAAGCAACATCCTTTCCCAGGTGAGTGGTATCTGTTTGGAAGAAAGGAACATGAGCCCGTAAAAGCCGGTTCATGGGGTGTCTGTGGGCCGTGGCGGCAAAGTGGTAGGAATGGGGGCCACGTAAGCATTGGTGGTTCAGTGGTAGAATTCTCGCCTGCCACGCGGGAGGCCCGGGTTCGATTCCCGGCCAATGCAAAGAGCCTTTTCCTTTGCCTGGGTTTGAATCCCCAACAGCTCAACCCACTCCACATTACCATATCATCCTAGTGGTCGATCGCACAATATCTTTTTCGGGCGTTTGGCCGTTTATTGACAACGACACGGTGGTGATGCACCGATGCAACAAAGAGCAGCAAAATGATAGTCTTTTTCCTTGCTTCTGGCTGCCTAAAACCTCAACAACGTGTACCGTCACTCACGCACACCAAAAGCACAGCACCTCACAGGGATCAAGATGTGGGAAAAGCACAGGCCGTCAGAAGTGGGATTCGAACCCACTCCGCCAGGGTAGACTGCGACCTGAACGCAGCACCTTAGTGGTTCTGGCCTGCCGCGCGGGAGGCCTGGGTTCGATTCCTGGCCGCTGCAAACACCTGGAAATTGCACAGCACATCACCTCACAGGGATCAAGATGTGGGAAAAGCACAGGCTGTCAGAAGTGGGATTCGAACCCACGCCTCCAGGGGAGACTGCGACCTGAACGCAGCGCCTTAGACCGCTCGGCCATCCTGACTGAGAAAATGGCCCTGAGCCCGTCACGTGTGAGCCAAAGCAGGGAATGACATCACCTGCAAAGTCAGTCACAAGGCAATGTTAAACTTACATTTAACATGAAGAAAAGCAGGGGGGTGTCGACAGGTAATTCCCAGGTACTGGCGAAAGAGGGCTGAATTGCGACGGCAGAGAAGAGGCGGCCTTCGTAACGGGCGGCTTCCAAACCGTCAGGTCCCACCGAGATTTGAACTCGGATCGCTGGATTCAGAGTCCAGAGTGCTAACCATTACACCATGGAACCGCTGGGCCGAAGCTTTCGTCTGCTGATCGACCGCGTGGTCCAACCGGATGTAAAGGTTACGTTTAAGCACTTAACACGCGTGGTTCCGTCACATTTGTATTTGCACACGGGACGGACAAAAGTGCGCCTGCCCTTCCTTCCACTGTCTCTGCCTGCCTGATTTCTCCACCCCGTCTCTGGCTTTGGTATCACATCCACGTTTAAATGCCTGGGAGGCGTACCTCGGAGCTTGCAAGACTTCCCAGAAGAAAGAGAAGCAACATCCTTTCCAAGGTAAGGGCAAGTTTTTGTTGTTGTGTTTTTCTTGCCGGATCATCCTGCTGTTTGATAGCAAATTATCTTTCCGATGTTTGGCCTGTTCTGCGGCAGTGACCAAAGGAAGCCTTAGTCACAGCTTGATACTTAGTGATTAGGTAGCCAGCTACCGTCACACAGCTAGAGTAGATTGGCCCCGTTCAGAGGACCCTTGTTGGATGGCCAAGAAAAGAGCTGAGGCAGTGTATCAGTGGTGGAGTTCTCGCCTCCCGCGCGGGAGGCCTGGGTTCGATTCCTGGCTCTTGCTTAACCGTGCACAGACCAAAAGAAGCCGTAGTCACAGCTTGATACTGAGTGGTAAGTTTGCCCTGGCTCTGGACAAAAATCCTCACTCTGCCGTTCTCTGTCAGTGGCGCGTGACATGACAGGCCTCCAGTAACACACGCTAGGTGGGCTTATGTCCAGAGCTGCGGCAGCCCCACTCTTGACTGAGGAGCGGCCCGTGTTTTGCGTGTGGGTCACATTGAGAGTTCGTCCTGATTTTACTCATCCTCCCACTCTGCCATGCGGGCCTCGTTGGCGCAGTAGGCAGCGCGTCAGTCTCATAATCTGAAGGTCGTGAGTTCGAGCCTCACACGGGGCAGTGGATAGCTTTTGTCTAGCACGGTTTGCACTGTGTCCCTAATGGCTGGCTCTGAGAGATTCTCAGTCACCCTGTTCCTGGTTATCCAAGTGTGGGGTCGTGAAAAAGCCCACCGTTCTCTGCGGGTTTGTTTGCACTTCTGATTGTAGCTTGGACAGGCGTTAAGAGTTGTTGGAATCACCTGAGACCACGTGTAAACGACCGTCGTCGGACCGTCTTGATTTCCTATTATTCCTCTGAGTCGGTTTTGCTATTCAAGCGGTTGTGGCCAGTTAATGTAAGGTCCTTGACAGTTCGTCAGGACAGTGCGCTGCTTTGGCAGGCAGGAGATTTGTTTGCTTCGGTATGACATCCATGTTTAAATGCCTGGCTGGGGCGCGTACCTCGTAGCCTTCACGACATCCTGGAAGAAAGAAAAGCAACATCCTTTCCCAGGTGAGTGGTATCTGTTTGGAAGAAAGGAACATGAGCCCGTAAAAGCCGGTTCATGGGGTGTCTGTGGGCCGTGGCGGCAAAGTGGTAGGAATGGGGGCCACGTAAGCATTGGTGGTTCAGTGGTAGAATTCTCGCCTGCCACGCGGGAGGCCCGGGTTCGATTCCCGGCCAATGCAAAGAGCCTTTTCCTTTGCCTGGGTTTGAATCCCCAACAGCTCAACCCACTCCACATTACCATATCATCCTAGTGGTCGATCGCACAATATCTTTTTCGGGCGTTTGGCCGTTTATTGACAACGACACGGTGGTGATGCACCGATGCAACAAAGAGCAGCAAAATGATAGTCTTTTTCCTTGCTTCTGGCTGCCTAAAACCTCAACAACGTGTACCGTCACTCACGCACACCAAAAGCACAGCACCTCACAGGGATCAAGATGTGGGAAAAGCACAGGCCGTCAGAAGTGGGATTCGAACCCACTCCGCCAGGGTAGACTGCGACCTGAACGCAGCACCTTAGTGGTCCTGGCCTGCCGCGCGGGAGGCCTGGGTTCGATTCCTGGCCGCTGCAAACACCTGGAAATTGCACAGCACATCACCTCACAGGGATCAAGATGTGGGAAAAGCACAGGCTGTCAGAAGTGGGATTCGAACCCACGCCTCCAGGGGAGACTGCGACCTGAACGCAGCGCCTTAGACCGCTCGGCCATCCTGACTGAGAAAATGGCCCTGAGCCCGTCACGTGTGAGCCAAAGCAGGGAATGACATCACCTGCAAAGTCAGTCACAAGGCAATGTTAAACTTACATTTAACATGAAGAAAAGCAGGGGGGTGTCGACAGGCGAAAGAGGGCTGAATTGCGACGGCAGAGAAGAGGCGGCCTTCGTAACGGGCGGCTTCCAAACAGTCAGGTCCCACCGAGATTTGAACTCGGATCGCTGGATTCAGAGTCCAGAGTGCTAACCATTACACCATGGAACCGCTGGGCCGAAGCTTTCGTCTGCTGATCGACCGCGTGGTCCAACCGGATGTAAAGGTTACGTTTAAGCACTTAACACGCGTGGTTCCGTCACATTTGTATTTGCACACGGGATGGACAAAAGTGCGCCTGCCCTTCCTTCCACTGTCTCTGCCTGCCTGATTTCTCCACCCCGTCTCTGGCTTTGGTATCACATCCACGTTTAAATGCCTGGGAGGCGTACCTCGGAGCTTGCAAGACTTCCCAGAAGAAAGAGAAGCAACATCCTTTCCAAGGTAAGGGCAAGTTTTTGTTGTTGTGTTTTTCTTGCCGGATCATCCTGCTGTTTGATAGCAAATTATCTTTCCGATGTTTGGCCTGTTCTGCGGCAGTGACCAAAGGAAGCCTTAGTCACAGCTTGATACTTAGTGATTAGGTAGCCAGCTACCGTCACACAGCTAGAGTAGATTGGCCCCGTTCAGAGGACCCTTGTTGGATGGCCAAGAAAAGAGCTGAGGCAGTGTATCAGTGGTGGAGTTCTCGCCTCCCGCGCGGGAGGCCTGGGTTCGATTCCTGGCTCTTGCTTAACCGTGCACAGACCAAAAGAAGCCGTAGTCACAGCTTGATACTGAGTGGTAAGTTTGCCCTGGCTCTGGACAAAAATCCTCACTCTGCCGTTCTCTGTCAGTGGCGCGTGACATGACAGGCCTCCAGTAACACATGCTAGGTGGGCTTATGTCCAGAGCTGCGGCAGCCCCACTCTTGACTGAGGAGCGGCCCGTGTTTTGCGTGTGGGTCACATTGAGAGTTCGTCCTGATTTTACTCATCCTCCCACTCTGCCATGCGGGCCTCGTTGGCGCAGTAGGCAGCGCGTCAGTCTCATAATCTGAAGGTCGTGAGTTCGAGCCTCACACGGGGCAGTGGATAGCTTTTGTCTAGCGCGGTTTGCACTGTGTCCCTAATGGCTGGCTCTGAGAGATTCTCAGTCACCCTGTTCCTGGTTATCCAAGTGTGGGGTCGTGAAAAAGCCCACCGTTCTCTGCGGGTTTGTTTGCACTTCTGATTGTAGCTTGGACAGGCGTTAAGAGTTGTTGGAATCACCTGAGACCACGTGTAAACGACCGTCGTCGGACCGTCTTGATTTCCTATTATTCCTCTGAGTCGGTTTTGCTATTCAAGTGGTTGTGGCCAGTTAATGTAAGGTCCTTGACAGTTCGTCAGGACAGTGCGCTGCTTTGGCAGGCAGGAGATTTGTTTGCTTCGGTATGACATCCATGTTTAAATGCCTGGCTGGGGCGCGTACCTCGTAGCCTTCACGACATCCTGGAAGAAAGAAAAGCATCATCCTTTCCCAGGTGAGTGGTATCTGTTTGGAAGAAAGGAACATGAGCCCGTAAAAGCCGGTTCATGGGGTGTCTGTGGGCCGTGGCGGCAAAGTGGTAGGAATGGGGGCCACGTAAGCATTGGTGGTTCAGTGGTAGAATTCTCGCCTGCCACGCGGGAGGCCCGGGTTCGATTCCCGGCCAATGCAAAGAGCCTTTTCCTTTGCCTGGGTTTGAATCCCCAACAGCTCAACCCACTCCACATTACCATATCATCCTAGTGGTCGATCGCACAATATCTTTTTCGGGCGTTTGGCCGTTTATTGACAACGACACGGTGGTGATGCACCGATGCAACAAAGAGCAGCAAAATGATAGTCTTTTTCCTTGCTTCTGGCTGCCTAAAACCTCAACAACGTGTACCGTCACTCACGCACACCAAAAGCACAGCACCTCACAGGGATCAAGATGTGGGAAAAGCACAGGCCGTCAGAAGTGGGATTCGAACCCACTCCGCCAGGGTAGACTGCGACCTGAACGCAGCACCTTAGTGGTTCTGGCCTGCCGCGCGGGAGGCCTGGGTTCGATTCCTGGCCGCTGCAAACACCTGGAAATTGCACAGCACATCACCTCACAGGGATCAAGATGTGGGAAAAGCACAGGCTGTCAGAAGTGGGATTCAAACCCACGCCTCCAGGGGAGACTGCGACCTGAACGCAGCGCCTTAGACCGCTCGGCCATCCTGACTGAGAAAATGGCCCTGAGCCCGTCACGTGTGAGCCAAAGCAGGGAATGACATCACCTGCAAAGTCAGTCACAAGGCAATGTTAAACTTACATTTAACATGAAGAAAAGCAGGGGGGTGTCGACAGGTAATTCCCAGGTACTGGCGAAAGAGGGCTGAATTGCGACGGCAGAGAAGAGGCGGCCTTCGTAACGGGCGGCTTCCAAACAGTCAGGTCCCACCGAGATTTGAACTCGGATCGCTGGATTCAGAGTCCAGAGTGCTAACCATTACACCATGGAACCGCTGGGCCGAAGCTTTCGTCTGCTGATCGACCGCGTGGTCCAACCGGATGTAAAGGTTACGTTTAAGCACTTAACACGCGTGGTTCCGTCACATTTGTATTTGCACACGGGACGGACAAAAGTGCGCCTGCCCTTCCTTCCACTGTCTCTGCCTGCCTGATTTCTCCACCCCGTCTCTGGCTTTGGTATCACATCCACGTTTAAATGCCTGGGAGGCGTACCTCGGAGCTTGCAAGACTTCCCAGAAGAAAGAGAAGCAACATCCTTTCCAAGGTAAGGGCAAGTTTTTGTTGTTGTGTTTTTCTTGCCGGATCATCCTGCTGTTTGATAGCAAATTATCTTTCCGATGTTTGGCCTGTTCTGCGGCAGTGACCAAAGGAAGCCTTAGTCACAGCTTGATACTTAGTGATTAGGTAGCCAGCTACCGTCACACAGCTAGAGTAGATTGGCCCCGTTCAGAGGACCCTTGTTGGATGGCCAAGAAAAGAGCTGAGGCAGTGTATCAGTGGTGGAGTTCTCGCCTCCCGCGCGGGAGGCCTGGGTTCGATTCCTGGCTCTTGCTTAACCGTGCACAGACCAAAAGAAGCCGTAGTCACAGCTTGATACTGAGTGGTAAGTTTGCCCTGGCTCTGGACAAAAATCCTCACTTTGCCGTTCTCTGTCAGTGGCGCGTGACATGACAGGCCTCCAGTAACACATGCTAGGTGGGCTTATGTCCAGAGCTGCGGCAGCCCCACTCTTGACTGAGGAGCGGCCCGTGTTTTGCGTGTGGGTCACATTGAGAGTTCGTCCTGATTTTACTCATCCTCCCACTCGGGCCTCGTTGGCGCAGTAGGCAGCGCGTCAGTCTCATAATCTGAAGGTCGTGAGTTCGAGCCTCACACGGGGCAGTGGATAGCTTTTGTCTAGCGCGGTTTGCACTGTGTCCCTAATGGCTGGCTCTGAGAGATTCTCAGTCACCCTGTTCCTGGTTATCCAAGTGTGGGGTCGTGAAAAAGCCCACCGTTCTCTGCGGGTTTGTTTGCACTTCTGATTGTAGCTTGGACAGGCGTTAAGAGTTGTTGGAATCACCTGAGACCACGTGTAAACGACCGTCGTCGGACCGTCTTGATTTCCTATTATTCCTCTGAGTCGGTTTTGCTATTCAAGCGGTTGTGGCCAGTTAATGTAAGGTCCTTGACAGTTCGTCAGGACAGTGCGCTGCTTTGGCAGGCAGGAGATTTGTTTGCTTCGGTATGACATCCATGTTTAAATGCCTGGCTGGGGCGCGTACCTCGTAGCCTTCACGACATCCTGGAAGAAAGAAAAGCATCATCCTTTCCCAGGTGAGTGGTATCTGTTTGGAAGAAAGGAACATGAGCCCGTAAAAGCCGGTTCATGGGGTGTCTGTGGGCCGTGGCGGCAAAGTGGTAGGAATGGGGGCCACGTAAGCATTGGTGGTTCAGTGGTAGAATTCTCGCCTGCCACGCGGGGGCCAGCTGTGAATTCCCGTAACGGAGAAACAGCCAACTTTTTTTCTTTTTTTCAAACTCCACACAGACCCGTGTTCGAATCCCGAGTGGAGCTTCATCAAATTTCATTCTAAATGACTGTAAACTCTTTGAAAACGCTTGAGAAATGTTTGATTAGATTTGGAAATGCACCATTATTTAATTATTATAATATCATCTTATTGGAAAGTGTACATCCTACTGTTTTAAGTTCACTACACACTTTGCTGTTGTTTTGGCTGCTACTTTGTACAAAGATACAAAGTAGCAGCCAAAAGAACAATATGTGTAATACTGTAGATACAGTAGATAGATAAGACATCATCTTTACTCCATCCTTACCTGTATGCAAACTGCAGTGGGTCTAATACAGGGTCTGTACTAATACCATGGACTTTTCAAAACATACTGACGGTAGTAGTAATAGTAATAGTTGTGAGAGTCCTACTTTTCTTTTCTAAGTATTTTAGACTACAGAATTAAATTTTACTCTGAGATATTGAGGTATGAAAAAAATAAAGTAATTAGGCAGAACAATTAACATGTTGATCATATTGACAGTTTTAATATTTACAATGTATCAACATGAAAGAATACTGGAAAACAAGAATATGATTTTGGACTGCAACAGATGTAGGCTACATAAAGATGAAACGTGGAATATTAAAGGTCAAGACAACTATATACATGTGTATGACAAAATATTTCAAACTTTGTGCACTGTTTTACTGTAAGTTCACTTACACACTTTGTTGTTGTTTTGGCATACAAAGTAGCAGCCAAAAGAACAATATGTGCAATACTGTAGATATAGTAGATAGATAGATAGATAGATAGATAGATAGATATTTACAAATTATTATATTTACATCTACTATATATATGTACATTATGATACAGTAGATAGATAGATAGATAGATAGATAGATAGATAGATAGATAGATAGATAGATAGATAGATAGATAGATAGATAGATAGATAGATAGATAGATAGATAGATATTTACATATTTACAAATGATTATATTTACATCTACTATATATATATATGTACATTATGATACAGTAGATAGATAGATATTTACAAATGATTATATTTACATCTACTATATATATGTACAGTATGATACAGTGCATAGAGAGAACATGTAAACATACAAAACAATAACTTGGTTCTCTCTATTCAACATCACAAACTATGTACAACATTTACATACATATTTACAACATATACTGTACATCACTTTTTTCTGTCCTCCACCCATCTCTGCTTCTCTACCTCATAGAAAGGACAGGCCTGAAACTCCCCCCAGGTCATCTCCTTGGCCATGCCCTTCTCCTTGTAGAGAGAGAACACCTTGGAGGGGCAATAAATGTATTTCCCTGCCACTCCAGGGAAGCAGGTGTGGATGTGGGGGCTGTTTGGTCCCTGTTTCACCTCCAAGTGGCAGAATCTGCAGAGGCGGCCTCCTTTCTCAGACTCCGGCCTTTTCCTCTTCTTGTCTGCTCTCTCCTCAGCCCGTTTTCTGGCAGCTTCCAGCTCCCTTTGGAAGAACTCTGTCCCCTGGAACTCTTCAAAGGGCATTCTGGAGTCAGAGAGTCCATCAGCAGCGTAGACCTGGTGCACTTTCTTGGAGCAGTAGAAATAGCGGATAGGCCCCTGCTGGAAAAAAAAGTGCACCGATGACCCGTCACCCTCATAACGGGACTTCGGCTGTCCGCAGGCGAGACAGGTCTTTGTCTGCCTCTTCTTCTGCTCCTGCTGCTGTTGTTGCTGCTGCTGCTGCCTCTGTTGCTTCTCCAATATGCTCTCCACAATCTTCTCAATAGAGTCTTGAGACAGAGGTGTGGAGAGAGCAGGTGGATTCACAACAGCTGGCTTCAGAGTGACCACTGGCACACTGGCAGTCTCACTCCCCTCCGACAGAGCGTGCCACAGCTGCTGAGTCTGCAGGAGTTTCTCCTGGCTCGTGTTCAGGGAGGAGCTGGTGTTCAGCAGTTTTGCCAGGTGCTTCACATACCGCGATATGTGCAGCCTGGTTGTGGGGTGCAGCAAGCTATTGGGATCGGAGGCAGACTGATGGACCATGTCTGCGTACTCCTGATCCACACGCCGCAGCATGTCCTCCTCTCCACGATGCTTCTGCAGCAAGCCATCGATGGCAGCCTTCATCGGTGGAGTCCAGCGTGTGTGGTCCAGCACAAACACACGCCCACCTGTCTTGATGGGACCGGTGCGTGCACTCCGTGGCGATGACCTCAGCGGCAGTGGCAGGGCCTGTGACATTTCTAGAACATAATAAAGCAATAGGACATCCTCAGTTAATCATGTTATTACATTAAAACATAACCCAAACTTTTATACACAAAGAATTATGTCAATTTACCCTGTGCTGCTGGATGATCCTTATCTTCTGCTGGCATTTCGTGCTTCAGCAGCACGCCAGCAGAGAGGACAGGACCGACAGGCGGAGGGAATGTCAGGCCAGAGGACAGTGTCTGGCTGGAGGAGGGT
Source organism: Trachurus japonicus (assembly GCF_045865225.1). Taxonomy (NCBI): domain Eukaryota; kingdom Metazoa; phylum Chordata; class Actinopteri; order Carangiformes; family Carangidae; genus Trachurus; species Trachurus japonicus. The sequence continues at coordinate 3,811,581 of NC_140922.1, forward strand.
GCTGTGTCTGGGGCTTGGCCTTTGACAGGAGAGGGTGTCGGCACAGGGGACAGAGGTGGAGGAGAAACAGTTCTGTCTCTTTTCTGTGTCCGGTGTTTGTCCCAGTCCAGAGGCACCGGTCGACAGCCTGGCTCTCTGTACTCAAGACCGAACCTCTCTCCAGTGTCCCTGTCAGAGAGGCAGAGAGCTGGGTACTTCTGCTGGCCTGTCACACTCTGGGAGGCAGAGTTCAGCTCAGCAATCAGCGCTGGGTCGAAGACAGCAGGGAGGATGACACCGGGCTGCTTCAGGTCCACCAGCCGCTGGTAGTTCCAGCGCGCCACCCCTGTCATGCCCTGGGCCTGGAACAGCTCAGGGGAGACTTGGGTCCCAGTGACCCAGTGAGCCTGGTGGCAGTGGAACCCCTCCTGCTGTGATGTTCCTCTGACAGGGATCCAGAGGGGGACTGCTGCACCTTCCCCAGGTACGTGGTTGAGCTGCAGGGTGCCGCCGTACCTGTACATGATGCCCTCTTTGAGCTCAGGGTCACTCAGGCAACCACGGAGAACGTGGACGCGCTGGATGCGCCACGTCTTCAGCATGGATGCCTTGAAGAGGGGGACGTTGTTGGGGTCCGTTGCCACGTGGAAATGTTGCAGCACTTTCTCCACTCTGTCCAGCAGCTCCATGGGCTGGGGCACTTTGGTCCTGCAGTGCTCGCGGATGTGCTGCTTGGTGGGGTTGGGTGGCTGGATGCCGCAGAACTCATAAGCAGCCCGGAGCTTCTTCAGGTCATCCTGGTCCACCACAGAGAAGGCAGCTGAGAGGAGCTGGCAGAAAGTGCTGAACAGAGGGTGATGCTCAGAGGTGCACTCTCGGGTAAAACGTCTCATGCAGTGGAACAAGTCCAGCTTCACAACGATGTTGCTGTTGTAACACGAGCGTGATGCACATGAGTTTGCCAGCGGTCCAGAGGTGGCCTCAGCAACAATGGAGGGGGTGGTCTTCCAGGCGTCCCAGTGGAGATGTTCCCCAGGAGCAGAGTCTGGGATCCTAAACGGAGCACAGCAATCCCTACACACCAAAGAAAGCAAGACGGAGTGCAATTTAGATTAATGAAAGAAACAATTTCTGTTAATTGTATATCAGTGAAAAGACAACATGGCTGTTCTCACCTGTCCATCCAGTGGTAGCCTGCCTTTTCCACTGCGGCGTCGATGTACCTCTTCTGCAGTCCCTGGTACATCGACTCCAAGGACTTCTCAGCCTCAGACTGAACCATCACCCAGGAAGCAATGAGCCAGTTCTCGTTCATCACGGCGTAACTGGACATAACGCCGGACGCCAGCGTTACCTTCCGCGCCACTTTCCTGGTGTGGTCAGATCTGAAGACCTGTCCAAAAGTTCCCTGGAGGAGTTTGGACATGGCCGGCTCCTGACGTCTGAACTCATCCAGCAGGCAGTCAGTCAGGTAGTGGGCCGACACAGAGACCCCACACCAGCCATCTGGATCCTCGTATGACCCGAAAGCCTGTGGTGTGTTCTCCTTCCTCAGGAACTGCGCCATGGTCTTCTGCCCATACACCCCAGCCTCAGCATCCCTGACACTCTCGATGGCGTGCAGGTACGCCAGGTGAGCTCGCTCATACTTGAGGTGCATGAGCTCGTTCACCTGGTTTGCCATGTCTGTGGGGGACTTGCCAGTGCGCCTCAGCTCATCCATCACAGACTTGCAGATGGCCTTCTTGTAGGTCAGGAATGCAGGCAGGAGGTTGGTGAAGCGCTTGGGCAGTTTCTCCAGCCACCGGGGACTGTCAGCAGACCAGATCCTCCGACAGTCCTTGCAGCAGAGTCGAGAGGAGAAGATGTAATACTGGCCACTGGTGCCAACAATCACCCGGGGCCTGCCCACGCCAGCAGAGACCACCCGAGGATGACGGCAGTCATGGAGGCAAGGCAGGGTGTAATTGTTCCTCAGCCTGACCATGATGTCACTCTCGGGCTTCCAGATAAAGAAGGGGTGCAGTTGGAAGAAGTTGGGAGATGGGAGGTCAGCCACTGTGTCAATGAGCTCCGGCTGCGGAGGAAGACGCCACAGTGAAATGCTGTTTCCTGGGTGACGAACTGGGCGTGACCCTGGCCACAGTCCGAGATCCTGCAGCTCAGTCTTCATCCACAGCCTCTGCTGCCGGGAACAGCTCCAGGTGACCGTGTACTGCTCAGGCCCAAGCAGAGTAACAGGGACAGGGAGCTGTGCTGGAGGGACTGGATAAAACAAGGAGACAAACAGTAGAAAAATCATTATAGTTAGTGTGAAAAGCTTTGATAAAATGAAATGATTATAGCAGAGTTGCAGAGGGGGTTTCTACACACTCTCTTACCGTTTTCAGCTTTGTCCTCAAAAGTCAGGACTTTGCGCGCAGCAGTGAGAGCAGGACTTGTGCTGGGTCCTGAAAAAATATAATCTTTCTGTTATGCATTTGTACAGGATATAAACATGGCAACATGTTGGCTAAAGTGAATGAAATGCTTCATGCAATTAGCAGATATGTCGTTAAATGTCAGCTGTATACTACAATGTGAACTGACCTGCAGTTGACTCAGTCCTCTCCTCCTCTGTTGGACCTGCAGTCTCCTTCAAGAGGAACGCCAACTGTGGTGGGAGGGGCACAGGTGTCTTCCTCTGAGCTCCTGATGAGGCTGGAGCTACAGGAGAGTTAAATATAAAAAACAAAACAATTATAATCATATTTAATATGTCATATTTAACTCAAGTTAACACATGATTTGTTTACATGGACTGGATTTCTGTGTTTTTACCATGAGCTGGAGATGCCTGCAGTTTAGTAGTTGTATCAGGAGGGGGAGCAGATGCAGCAGCAGATGGAACTACAAAAGAAAAACAAATTAATCACTTATATTCAGAGTTCACAATGTCATCAGGTGTTGGTGTTAGTAGGAACTCAAACAGCCATAAACTTGCTACTCCCACTTCTCATAACTTCACAAAGTTAAATTGATTAATTACATGGCAGGCAACAAATCAGACGACACTACTCACTAACCTAAGTGGGAGGAGCAGTATGACTCAACGAACAAGCATGCAAGTGTTAGCAGACAAGACTGCTTCATTTGTTTTAAAACAACATGCATGGAGAACAACGGTGTATACTTACCATCTATGCTGTTGAAATCAGTTCATGGTGGCAGGCATCAATTCATAGTCCATAGGACAGTTAACACAACTCCAGCATAGGGCCGTATTATTAAAGGAACGGGGCCAGAACGTGGCCAGAACACAAACATAATAGTTAAAAACAGGCTCAGGTTTGGAGGGCATTTCATCATGTCAAAGAATTGTACTCCAGTCCTGAAACCGTGAATTTAAGAACCTGTCTTTGCTCCTGACGGCACTCCTGGTGTGGTAGCTGCTGCTACTGGCACATCACCTGGTTACACACAGAGAAATAAATAGAGGAGACATCAGATACAAAACATAACCATCATCAATTATGACATTTAGTGTAGAAAAAAGTGTACTTACAGCTCTGCACCTGAAGCTTGGAGGGTGTTATGCTCAGCATCGCTCTCTCCAACTCAGTATCTTCATCCATCACTTTGTTGTACAGAAGTATAAAACAAGATTCAGTTTGCATTAAAAGAAGCTGTAATTTGTTACATGTAAAGTATATTTCTATATAGATATAGATGATACAGATTTAAAGCACTATTTCTGGCCAGACAACTAACCACCACTAACTTTATATTATGTACAAAATATGAATAAAAGAACTTACCTGTGGGATTGGCTGGGGCACTTGAGGCACCTGTGGAAGCAGCAGCAGACTGTTGCCTCTTCCTCAGGTACTGCTGCAGCTTGGCCATGCGTGTCCCTGGGGCGCAGTTCCTCCCCAGGATGAAGTTGGCGTAGCCATCAGCCCTGCTGTCCCACACCTCCTTCCAGGTGCTCTTGGCCCGGGTGCCAAAGCCAACGAGCTGGTCGTCCTCCACTGAGCCTGCTGCAACACCCACTTCCTTGGCCTCATACGCCAGAAGGGACTGGATCTCAGTAAAACCGAGAGCATAGTGGACGAAAGATCTCAGGCTGTCCTTGCTATGCCCCTCGGTCGTGGAGATTCCCATGGCCTCCTCCTTCTGGACGTGCTTGATGAGGTACACTGTGTACCCGATGTCGTTCATCAAGAGCCACCTGAAGGACTTCCCCTTGTACTTGCCAAACTGCAGGATGTAGTCTCCAAGCACCTCCGTCATGTCAGAGGCATCGCCTCCTCTCTGACGGACGAGAGCCAGAGCGTTCTGCCGCACCTGGTCCTCCCTCGTGGGTGCAGACTTGTCCTGCAGAGTGGGGTCGTCCTTGATCCGCCTGGCTTCAGCAGATGGATCCTGGAGGAGAAACCCAAGTGGTCCCTTGCGGAACACAACACTGAGTCTCCCAGGGAAAAAAGACATCTGCATTGCGATCTGCCATAAAAGAAAAACAGAATCTAAAGTTTATTTTACATTTAAAGTTATGACATTTCAGGTTTGTTTTGCATCACATTTATTTTGTTATTCTATTCATTTAACAACCTGGCCTTTTAAGATGTTGCTGCAGTACATTCTCTTTGATCTCTGAACTTCAAAACAGGTCATGACCCTGTGTGTGTGTGTGTGTGTGTGTGTGTGTGTGTGTGTGTGTGTGTGTGTGTGTGTGTGTGTGTGTGTGTGTGTGTGTGTGTGTGTGAATTCACACATTGGGATACAGGAGGGGGGAGGGTGACAGTTACAGGAGAAGTGGAGAACTACTAGTGTGTGTAACCTGTTTCAGTGTGTATTAATGAAGAGGTTAAAAGAATAAACGTGTGTGTGAGAGAGTGGAAATATGGCGGAAAATTTTATTTTAACAATAATGTAGTCAGACTTTGTCAGTAACTACCAAACGAGTTATCATACAAGCTGTGTACACTATTATATGAATGACCTGTCAACATCGATACTATTCAGATGTAAAGTGAAATGTGAAAAAAAAAAAAGTTCATATTCATTCATGAATTGACGCATAACTTCACCGTAGTCTCATAGTAAACTTCGAACCAATGACGACAGGAATAAAGCTGAGCTAACGTCAAGACACGCCCATAACTTTACTGACAAGACGATTTACCGTCATCAACAACAACAACTGTACACAAGAAAATATAAAACCATCATGTTTCATTGTTTATTCTGCGCGGCGTTTTACTACGAGCGCCTTTTTACTACGAGCGCCTTTTTATGAATTACCGGGGGAAAGAAAAAAGAAGCGGGCTAACGTTAACCGGTGACAGATCGGTATCGTACGGCGCTGTCACGGCAATATCATAACGTTAACTTTATCACACATGTATATTATCAAAAAACAATACTAAGTTAATTCATAGTTCAGTCCGTATTTACACAAAACCCGTTTGACAGAGACAAATCGTACCGAGTGAATGAATGAATAGCGAACAGTATAAAGTTTGAATGAGCGCGGAACATAAACCCGGTGATATGACAGTAAACTCGGACTGTAGTGTTAAATTTATATATTAAAAAACATCATCTTACCTTTGATAAATGTACACGAAGTGAAATTCTCGGCTGTGTCTGTGGGCTCGACTGGTCTCCAACAGAAGTCAGCGTAGAATGAATGACAGCTCATAGAAAACAATGTAAGTGATTGGGAACAGCGCCACCGGGGCGTAGCGGCCAAAAATATATTACATCCGTAGTGGTTTAGCACTACCATAGAGAATGAATGAGAAACGGTTTAGGGATTTTAGCTAAACAATTCCCGGCCTCCGCGCGGGAGGCCCGGGTTCGAATCCCGGCCAATGCAAAGAGCCTTTTCCTTTGCCTGGGTTTGAATCCCCAACAGCTCAACCCACTCCACATTACCATATCATCCTAGTGGTCGATCGCACAATATCTTTTTCGGGCGTTTGGCCGTTTATTGACAACGACACGGTGGTGATGCACCGATGCAACAAAGAGCAGCAAAATGATAGTCTTTTTCCTTGCTTCTGGCTGCCTAAAACCTCAACAACGTGTACCGTCACTCACGCACACCAAAAGCACAGCACCTCACAGGGATCAAGATGTGGGAAAAGCACAGGCCGTCAGAAGTGGGATTCGAACCCACTCCGCCAGGGTAGACTGCGACCTGAACGCAGCACCTTAGTGGTTCTGGCCTGCCGCGCGGGAGGCCTGGGTTCGATTCCTGGCCGCTGCAAACACCTGGAAATTGCACAGCACATCACCTCACAGGGATCAAGATGTGGGAAAAGCACAGGCTGTCAGAAGTGGGATTCAAACCCACGCCTCCAGGGGAGACTGCGACCTGAACGCAGCGCCTTAGACCGCTCGGCCATCCTGACTGAGAAAATGGCCCTGAGCCCGTCACGTGTGAGCCAAAGCAGGGAATGACATCACCTGCAAAGTCAGTCACAAGGCAATGTTAAACTTACATTTAACATGAAGAAAAGCAGGGGGGTGTCGACAGGTAATTCCCAGGTACTGGCGAAAGAGGGCTGAATTGCGACGGCAGAGAAGAGGCGGCCTTCGTAACGGGCGGCTTCCAAACCGTCAGGTCCCACCGAGATTTGAACTCGGATCGCTGGATTCAGAGTCCAGAGTGCTAACCATTACACCATGGAACCGCTGGGCCGAAGCTTTCGTCTGCTGATCGACCGCGTGGTCCAACCGGATGTAAAGGTTACGTTTAAGCACTTAACACGCGTGGTTCCGTCACATTTGTATTTGCACACGGGACGGACAAAAGTGCGCCTGCCCTTCCTTCCACTGTCTCTGCCTGCCTGATTTCTCCACCCCGTCTCTGGCTTTGGTATCACATCCACGTTTAAATGCCTGGGAGGCGTACCTCGGAGCTTGCAAGACTTCCCAGAAGAAAGAGAAGCAACATCCTTTCCAAGGTAAGGGCAAGTTTTTGTTGTTGTGTTTTTCTTGCCGGATCATCCTGCTGTTTGATAGCAAATTATCTTTCCGATGTTTGGCCTGTTCTGCGGCAGTGACCAAAGGAAGCCTTAGTCACAGCTTGATACTTAGTGATTAGGTAGCCAGCTACCGTCACACAGCTAGAGTAGATTGGCCCCGTTCAGAGGACCCTTGTTGGATGGCCAAGAAAAGAGCTGAGGCAGTGTATCAGTGGTGGAGTTCTCGCCTCCCGCGCGGGAGGCCTGGGTTCGATTCCTGGCTCTTGCTTAACCGTGCACAGACCAAAAGAAGCCGTAGTCACAGCTTGATACTGAGTGGTAAGTTTGCCCTGGCTCTGGACAAAAATCCTCACTCTGCCGTTCTCTGTCAGTGGCGCGTGACATGACAGGCCTCCAGTAACACACGCTAGGTGGGCTTATGTCCAGAGCTGCGGCAGCCCCACTCTTGACTGAGGAGCGGCCCGTGTTTTGCGTGTGGGTCACATTGAGAGTTCGTCCTGATTTTACTCATCCTCCCACTCTGCCATGCGGGCCTCGTTGGCGCAGTAGGCAGCGCGTCAGTCTCATAATCTGAAGGTCGTGAGTTCGAGCCTCACACGGGGCAGTGGATAGCTTTTGTCTAGCACGGTTTGCACTGTGTCCCTAATGGCTGGCTCTGAGAGATTCTCAGTCACCCTGTTCCTGGTTATCCAAGTGTGGGGTCGTGAAAAAGCCCACCGTTCTCTGCGGGTTTGTTTGCACTTCTGATTGTAGCTTGGACAGGCGTTAAGAGTTGTTGGAATCACCTGAGACCACGTGTAAACGACCGTCGTCGGACCGTCTTGATTTCCTATTATTCCTCTGAGTCGGTTTTGCTATTCAAGCGGTTGTGGCCAGTTAATGTAAGGTCCTTGACAGTTCGTCAGGACAGTGCGCTGCTTTGGCAGGCAGGAGATTTGTTTGCTTCGGTATGACATCCATGTTTAAATGCCTGGCTGGGGCGCGTACCTCGTAGCCTTCACGACATCCTGGAAGAAAGAAAAGCATCATCCTTTCCCAGGTGAGTGGTATCTGTTTGGAAGAAAGGAACATGAGCCCGTAAAAGCCGGTTCATGGGGTGTCTGTGGGCCGTGGCGGCAAAGTGGTAGGAATGGGGGCCACGTAAGCATTGGTGGTTCAGTGGTAGAATTCTCGCCTGCCACGCGGGAGGCCCGGGTTCGATTCCCGGCCAATGCAAAGAGCCTTTTCCTTTGCCTGGGTTTGAATCCCCACAGCTCAACCCACTCCACATTACCATATCATCCTAGTGGTCGATCGCACAATATCTTTTTCGGGCGTTTGGCCGTTTATTGACAACGACACGGTGGTGATGCACCGATGCAACAAAGAGCAGCAAAATGATAGTCTTTTTCCTTGCTTCTGGCTGCCTAAAACCTCAACAACGTGTACCGTCACTCACGCACACCAAAAGCACAGCACCTCACAGGGATCAAGATGTGGGAAAAGCACAGGCCGTCAGAAGTGGGATTCGAACCCACTCCGCCAGGGTAGACTGCGACCTGAACGCAGCACCTTAGTGGTCCTGGCCTGCCGCGCGGGAGGCCTGGGTTCGATTCCTGGCCGCTGCAAACACCTGGAAATTGCACAGCACATCACCTCACAGGGATCAAGATGTGGGAAAAGCACAGGCTGTCAGAAGTGGGATTCGAACCCACGCCTCCAGGGGAGACTGCGACCTGAACGCAGCGCCTTAGACCGCTCGGCCATCCTGACTGAGAAAATGGCCCTGAGCCCGTCACGTGTGAGCCAAAGCAGGGAATGACATCACCTGCAAAGTCAGTCACAAGGCAATGTTAAACTTACATTTAACATGAAGAAAAGCAGGGGGGTGTCGACAGGCGAAAGAGGGCTGAATTGCGACGGCAGAGAAGAGGCGGCCTTCGTAACGGGCGGCTTCCAAACAGTCAGGTCCCACCGAGATTTGAACTCGGATCGCTGGATTCAGAGTCCAGAGTGCTAACCATTACACCATGGAACCGCTGGGCCGAAGCTTTCGTCTGCTGATCGACCGCGTGGTCCAACGGATGTAAAGGTTACGTTTAAGCACTTAACACGCGTGGTTCCGTCACATTTGTATTTGCACACGGGATGGACAAAAGTGCGCCTGCCCTTCCTTCCACTGTCTCTGCCTGCCTGATTTCTCCACCCCGTCTCTGGCTTTGGTATCACATCCACGTTTAAATGCCTGGGAGGCGTACCTCAGAGCTTGCAAGACTTCCCAGAAGAAAGAGAAGCAACATCCTTTCCAAGGTAAGGGCAAGTTTTTGTTGTTGTGTTTTTCTTGCCGGATCATCCTGCTGTTTGATAGCAAATTATCTTTCCGATGTTTGGCCTGTTCTGCGGCAGTGACCAAAGGAAGC
>NC_140922.1:3821032-3919299 GCF_045865225.1 Trachurus japonicus
TTAGGGCCCGAGCCTGTGTCAACGACCCAGGGAGGTCCCTATTGTTATTCGACATGCACATTAGTCAACGTGCCAGCCGACGAGTAACAACAAGTAAGCAAGCTAGTACTCAAGTACTGCATAGACCTGGCAGCAAAAACCCCAGATATTGTAATGTTTATTAGGGCCCGAGCCTGTGTCAACGACCCAGGGAGGTCCCTATTGTTATTCGACATCCACATTAATCAACGTGCAAGTCGACGAGTAACAACAAGTAAGCAAGCTAGTACTCAAGTACTGCATAGACCTGGCAGCAAAAACCCCAGATATTGTAATGTTTATTTTTCTTATTAGGGCCCGAGCGGCGACTGCAAGTCGCCCAGCGAAAGCCCTTTTGAAATCGCGCTGTTTATTATTATTAGGGCCCGAGCGGCGACTGCAAGTCGCCCAGCGAAAGCCCTTTTGAAATCGCGCTGTTTATTATTATTATTATTATTATTATTCTTGCGCTCTTAAAACGCCATTTTGACCCCTTTCCCAAAGGCGAAAATGCGTGTACTTTTGCATGGGCGTCCGGCCGGATCCGAAATTCGATATTTTTGAGTTGTCACACACGGTCGACGCAAAATGGCGGAATAGCGCCCCCTACAAAGTCCAAAAATGCCCATAGGGAATTTTGCTAACTTTGTCCTACACTCACAAAATTTGGTACACATATGTATTATACCCAGATATGCAAAAAAGCCTCTTGACCTCATGACCTCAACCCAACAGGAAGTCGGCCATTTTGGTTTTGATTTTTCCCGCCTAAAACGAACTCCTCCCACAGCGTTCGCCCGATCAAGTTGAAATTAGGTACACCACATCTCCAGACCTAGCTGAGCTTATCTTGTGCGCCGTGAGTCCGTAGGTCAAAGGGCGTGGCTCCCAGCGCTCAATTCACTTTGGCGTGCTCGCCATGTAATACGATTGGCTGTCACGCCCACATACTTGATCGTAGACGCTTCAAACTTGGTGCAAAAATCTATGGCGAGACCCTGAACGATCCGACATATTATTTGCCTACGTCGCTCATAGCGCCCCCCGGTGGTAACAGGAAGTGAACTAAAATTCATTAAAAATACATAGTTGACCCCATCAACTTCATTCCACTTCTAAAACATGCAGAACCAGTTGGTGAAGCTACATTATGAAGACTGTGAAGCTACGAGTAATGGCGTCCCTGTGGGGGCGTGGCTACCATTAATTCCTCGCCATGAAAATACGTTTGGCTTTTTGATGGCTTTAATGAACTCGTATCATCATGAAACTTTATACACAGGTCCAGGGTGGAGACCTCTTCCATCTGATAGGGGTGTCGCTCATGTGGCCCCCTAGTGGAAACCGGAAGTGCCATTTTTTGCATCAACATTGTCCGATTTCCACGAAACTTCACATGTGTGATGAGGGACTGACCCTGAACACACCTGCACGCATCCCATTACTGCCCCCTAGTGGACGAACCTTTAACAGCTCATAACTCCCTCATGCTTTGTCCGATTTCCACGAAACTTCACATGTGTGATGAGGGACTGACCCTGAACACACCTGCACGCATACCATTACTGCCCCCTAGTGGACGAACCTTTAACTGCTCATAACTCCCTCATGCTTTGTCCGATTCACTCCAAACTTCACATGAGTGATGAGGGGCGGCCCCTGAACGCACCAGACCACATACGGTGACTGCCCCCTGGTGGATGAACGAAACATTGCATTTTTGGCCTCCTTCCAGGTTTTTTCTCCATTTCTGCTCCGCGCCACGGCCCCGGCGTGCCTCAGGCCCCGCGGTGGCATGGGCGAGCGAGGGCCCGCCATCGCCGCTTGCGGCTTTAATTAGGGCCCGAGCGGCGACTGCAAGTCGCCCAGCGAAAGCCCTTTTGAAATCGCGCTGTTTATTATTATTATTATTATTATTATTATTATTCTTGCGCTCTTAAAATGCCATTTTGACCCCTTTCCCAAAGGCGAAAATGCGTCTACTTTTGCATGGGCGTCCGGCCGGATCCGAAATTCGATATTTTTGAGTGGTCGCACACGGTCGACGCAAAATGGCGGAATAGCGCCCCCTACAAAGTCCAAAAAATGCCCATAGGGAATTTTGCTAACTTTGTCCTACGCTCACAAAATTTGGTACACATATGTATTATACCCAGATATGCAAAAAAGCCTCTTGACCTCATGACCTCAACCCAACAGGAAGTCGGCCATTTTGGTTTTGATTTTTCCCGCCTAAAACGAACTCCTCCCACAGCGTTCGCCCGATCAAGTTGAAATTAGGTACACCACATCTCCAGACCTAGCTGAGCTTATCTTGTGCGCCGTGAGTCCGTAGGTCAAAGGGCTTGGCCTCTGGCATGCCCCCAAGTTTGGCGACTGTTTCGGTGCTCGCCATGTAAATACGAACGGCTCTCATGCCCACATAGTTGATCGTAGACGCTTCAAACTTGGTGCAAAAATCTATGGCGAGACCCTGAACGATCCGACATATTATTTGCCTACGTCGCTCATAGCGCCCCCCGGTGGTAACAGGAAGTGAACTAAAATTCATTAAAAATACATAGTTGACCCCATCAACTTCATTCCACTTCTAAAACATGCAGAACCAGTTGGTGAAGCTACATTATGAAGACTGTGAAGCTATGAGTAATGGCGTCCCTGTGGGGGCGTGGCTACCATCAATTCCTCGCCATGAAAATACGTTTGGCTTTTTGATGGCTTTAATGAACTCGTATCATCATGAAATTTGATACACAGGTCCAGGGTGGAGACCTCTTCCATCTGATAGGGGTGTCGCTCATGTGGCCCCCTAGTGGAAACCGGAAGTGCCATTTTTTGCATCAACATTGTCCGATTTCCACGAAACTTCACATGGGTGATGAGGGGCTGACCCTGAACACACCTGCACGCATCCCATTACTGCCCCCTAGTGGACGGACATTTAACTGCTCATAACTCCCTCATGCTTTGTCCGATTTCCACGAAACTTCACATGTGTGATGAGGGGCTGACCCTGAACACACCTGCACGCATCCCATTACTGCCCCCTAGTGGACAAACCTTTAACTGCTCATAACTCCCTCATGCTTTGTCCGATTTCCACGAAACTTCACATGTGTGATGAGGGACTGACCCTGAACACACCTGCACGCATCTCATTACTGCCCCCTAGTGGACGAACCTTTAACTGCTCATAACTCCCTCATGCTTTGTCCGATTCACTCCAAACTTCACACGAGTGATGAGGGGCGGCCCCTGAACGCACCACACCACATGTGGTGACTGCCCCCTGGTGGATGAACGAAACATTGCGTTTTTGGCCTCCTTCCAGGTTTTTTCTCCATTTCTGCTCCGCGCCACGGCCCCGGCGTGCCTCAGGCCCCGCGGTGGCATGGGCGAGCGAGGGCCCGCCATCGCCGCTTGCGGCTTTAATTATTATTATTATTATTATTATTCCCACACCCTTAAAACGCCATTTTGACCCCTTTCCCAAAGGCGAAAATGCGTCTACTTTTGCATGGGTGTCCGGCCGGATCCGAAAAACGATATTTTTGAGTGGTCGCACATGGTCGACGCGAAATGGCTAAATAGCGCCCCCTACAATTTTGCCAAAAACCCATAGGGAAAAAAATGACGTTAACGAAAGCGGACCAAAATCGGCACACATATTTATCAATGCGAGATGAACAAAAAATCCTCCTATACCGAAGCCCGAAACCCAACAGGAAGTCGGCCATTTTGGTTCAAAGTTCGTTTACGCAAAACGAACTCGTCCGAGGGGTTACGCCCGATCGGCTCCAAATTGGGTTCAGAACATCGTCAGACCTAGCTGAGCTTATCTTGTGCTCCGCAGGTCTGTAGCTCAAAGCGCTTGGCCTCTGGCGTGCCCCGAAGTTTGGCGACTGTTTCGGTGCTCGCCATGTAAATACGAACGGCTCTCATGCCCACATACTTGATCGTAGACGCTTCAAACTTGGTGCAAAAATCTATGGCGAGACCCTGAACGATCCGACATATTATTTGCCTACGTCGCTCATAGCGCCCCCCGGTGGTAACAGAAAACGTACAAAAATTCGTTAAAAATACGTAGTTCACTAAATCGACTTTGTTCCACTTCTAGTACATGCTGAACCAGTTGCTGAAGCTACATTATGAACGCTTTGAAGATACGACGAACGGCGTCCGTGTGCCGCCGCGGCGACTGACGATTTTTTGTCGTAAAATTACGTTTGCCTATTACGCGCACATACTTCGTCGTAGCCACTTGAAATTCAAAGGACATGACGTTGGCTCCGCCCTGAACGTTTTGATGTATCGACTTCCTGCCTGGCTCATAGCGCCCCCCGGTGGTAACAGGAAGTACGCAAAAATTCATTAAAAATCTATACTTCACCCGATCAACTTCATTCCACTTCTAATACATGCAGAACCAGTTGCTGAAGCTACATTATGAACGCTGTGAAGATACGACGAACGGCGTCCGTGTGCCGCCGCGGCGACTGGCGATTTTTTATCGTACAATTACGTTTGCCTTTTTCGTGGCTTTAACGAAGTCGTGTCCTCACGAAATTTCATACACGGGTCAAGAATGGCGATCTCTTTCAGCAGATAGAGTCGTTTCCTATGGGCGTGGCTAAATGCCTCAATAGCGCCCCCTTGAAGTTTTTCCGAAATTCTTCATAGACAAATTTCGCTTACTTTGTCGAACACATACAAAACTCGACACACACGTGTATCATACCCAAACATACAAAAAATTGAATTGGAGCCACGCCCTAAACCCAACAGGAAGTCGGCCATTTTGGTGTAGATTTTTCCCGCCTAAATTTAACTCCTCCCAGAGCGTTCGCCCGATCAAGTTCAAATTAGGTATACCACATCTCCAGACCTCGCTGAGCTTATCTTGTGCTCCGTGAGTCCGTAGGTCAAAGGGCGTGGCTGCCAGCGCTCAATTCACTTTGGCGTGCTCGCCATGTCCATACGAGTGGCTCTCACGCCCACATACTTCATCCAATCAACTTCAAACTTGCTGGACATGATGATGGCTCCGCCCTGAACGTCCCGATATATTAACTTCCCACGTAACTCATAGCGCCTCCCGGTGGTAACAGGAAGTGTACTAAAATTTGGAAAATGTACATTCTTTGCCCCATCAACTTCATTCCACTTCTAATACATGCAGAACCAGTTGGTGAAGCTCCATCATGAACGCTGTGAAGCTACGAGTAATGGCGTCCGTGTGGGGGCGCAGCGACAATTCCTCGCCATGACAATACGTTTGCCCTTTGGATGGCTTTATTGAACTCCTATCAACATGAAAATTGGTACACAGGTCCAGGGTCACAACCTCAACGTTTCTATGTACTCATAGGCGATCTCACTCATTCGCCCCCTAGTGGAAACAGGAAGTGGCATATTTTACATCAACATTGTCCGATTTCCACGAAACTTCACATGTGTGATGAGGGACTGACCCTGAACACACCTGCACGCATCCCATTACTGCCCCCTGGTGGACGAACCTTTAACTGCTCATAATTCCTTCATGCTTTGTCCGATTCACTCCAAACTTCACATGAGTGATGAGGGGCTGCCCCTGAACGCACCCACCCACAACTGCTTAGCGCCACCTGGTGGATGAACGAAGCATTGCAGCCCCGACATGCCTCAGGCCCCGCGGTGGCATGGGCGAGCGAGGGCCCGTCATCGCCGCTTGCGGCTTTAATTAGGGCCCGAGCGGCGACTGCAAGTCGCCCAGCGAAAGCCCTATTGAAATCGCGCTGTTTATTATTATTATTATTCTTGCCCGACTTCATGCCCCAATTTCGCCCCTTTCCCCAACTGGAAAAGTTGTCTACTTTTGCATGGACGTCCGGCCGGATCCGAAATTCGATATTTTGGGGTGGTTGCACACGGTCGACGCGAAATGGCTAAATAGCGCCCCCTACAAACTTTCAAAATCCCCATAGGGAAGTCGGGTCACTTTGTCCCATGCATACAAAATTTGGTACACATATGTATTATACCCAGATATGCAAAAAAGCCTCTTGACCTCATGACCTCAACCCAACAGGAAGTCGGCCATTTTGGTTTTTATTTTTCCCGCCTAAAATGAACTCCTCCCACAGCGTTCGCCCGATCAAGTTGAAATTAGGTACACCACATCTCCAGACCTAGCTGAGCTTATCTTGTGCTCCGTGAGTCCGTAGGTCAAAGGGCGTGGCTCCCAGCGCTCAATTCACTTTGGCGTGCTCGCCATGTAATACGATTGGCTGTCACGCCCACATACTTGATCGTAGACGCTTCAAACTTGGTGCAAAAATCTATGGCGAGACCCTGAACGATCCGACATATTATTTGCCTACGTCGCTCATAGCGCCCCCCGGTGGTAACAGGAAGTGAACTAAAATTCATTAAAAATACATAGTTGACCCCATCAACTTCATTCCACTTCTAAAACATGCAGAACCAGTTGGTGAAGCTACATTATGAAGACTGTGAAGCTACGAGTAATGGCGTCCCTGTGGGGGCGTGGCTACCATTAATTCCTCGCCATGAAAATACGTTTGGCTTTTTGATGGCTTTAATGAACTCGTATCATCATGAAACTTTATACACAGGTCCAGGGTGGAGACCTCTTCCATCTGATAGGGGTGTCGCTCATGTGGCCCCCTAGTGGAAACCGGAAGTGCCATTTTTTGCATCAACATTGTCCGATTTCCACGAAACTTCACATGTGTGATGAGGGACTGACCCTGAACACACCTGCACACATCCCATTACTGCCCCCTAGTGGACGAACCTTTAACAGCTCATAACTCCCTCATGCTTTGTCCGATTTCCACGAAACTTCACATGTGTGATGAGGGACTGACCCTGAACACATCTGCACGCATACCATTACTGCCCCCTAGTGGACGAACCTTTAACTGCTCATAACTCCCTCATGCTTTGTCCGATTCACTCCAAACTTCACATGAGTGATGAGGGGCGGCCCCTGAACGCACCAGACCACATACGGTGACTGCCCCCTGGTGGATGAACGAAACATTGCATTTTTGGCCTCCTTCCAGGTTTTTTCTCCATTTCTGCTCCGCGCCACGGCCCCGGCGTGCCTCAGGCCCCGCGGTGGCATGGGCGAGCGAGGGCCCGCCATCGCCGCTTGCGGCTTTAATTATTATTATTATGCCACTTCGAACGCCATTTCGACCCCTTTCCCAAGCCGAGAAACGGACGAAATTTTGCACGCACGTGGGGCCTGTGGCAACTTAGCGTTGAGTGGTGGTTTCGCATGTGGGCGTGGCCTATTGGCGCCACAGCGCCCCCTAGACCGCGCATAGGGAATGAGGGTCTGCGTCACCGATTTGTCCGAAACTTGGTAAACTTATTCATCAACCCGAGATCTTCAAAAAATTTGCTATACTGACATACCCTAAAACCAACAGGAAGTCGGCCATTTTGCTTCAAAGTTTGTAAACGCAAAACGAACTCCTCCGAGGGGTTACGCCCGATCGGCTCCAAATTGGGTCCAGAACATCGCCAGACCTAGCTGAGCTTATCTTGTGCTCCGCAGGTCTGTAGCTCAAAGCGCTTGGCCTCTGGCGTGCCCCGAAGTTTGGCGACTGTTTCGGTGCTCGCCATGTAAATACGAACGGCTCTCATGCCCTCATACTTGATCGTAGACGCTTCAAACTTGGTGCAAAAATCTATGGAGAGACCCTGAACGATCCGACATATTATTTGCGTATGTCGCTCATAGCGCCCCCCGGTGGTAACAGGAAACGTACAAAAATTCGTTAAAAATACGTAGTTGACCAAATCGACTTCGTTACACTTCTAGTACATGCAGACCCGGATGGTGAAGCTACATCATCAACGCTTTGACCCTACGAGCAACGGCGTCCGTGTGCCGCCGCGGCGAAAGTGTATCATCCCAATTTAAATTTCGTTTGCCTTTCACGCGCACATACTTCGTCGTAGCCACTTGAAATTCAAAGGACATGACGTTGGCTCCTCCCTGAACGTTTTGATGTATCGACTTCCTGCCTGGCTCATAGCGCCCCCCCGGTGGTAACAGGAAGTACGCAAAAATTCGTTAAAAATCCATACTTCACCCGATCAACTTCATTCCACTTCTAATACATGCAGAACCAGTTGCTGAAGCTACATTATGAACGCTGTGAAGCTACGACGAACGGCGTCTGTGTGCCGCCGCGGCGACTGACGATTTTTTATCGTACAATTACGTTTGCCTTTTTCGTGGCTTTAACGAAGTCGTGTCCTCACGAAATTTCATACACAGGTCAAGAATGGCGAGCTCTTTCAGCGGATAGAGTCGTTTCCCATGGGCGTGGCTAAATGCCTCAATAGCGCCCCCTTGAAGTTTTTCCGAAATTCTCCATAGACAAATTTCGCTTACTTTGTCGTACACATACGAAACTCGACACACACGTGTATCATACCCAAACATACCAAAAATTGAATTGGAGCCACGCCCTAAACCCAACAGGAAGTCGGCCATTTTGGTTAGCATTTCTTTGACGCAAAACGAACTCCTCCGAGGGAGTTCGCCCGATTGACTTCAAATTGGGCACGGAACATCTCCAGACCGAGCTGATTACGGCTTGTGCTCCGCAGGTGTGTAGGTCAAAGGGCGTGGCTACTAGGGCACGGCCAATTTCCCGAATTCAGCTAAAAAGGTTTAAATGCTATCGCGCCCACAGATTTGATCGCAGCGGCTTCAAACTTGGTGCACATGATGATGGCGTGACCCTGAACGATCCGACATATTATTTTCCTACGTCACTCATAGCGCCCCCCGGTGGTAACAGGAAGTGCGCTAAAATTCATTAAAAATACATAGTTGCCCCCATCAACTTCATTCCACTTCTAAAACATGCCGAACAAGTTGGTGAAGGTATTTCGTGAACGCTATGACGCTACGGCTAATGGCCCCCTGTGGCGGCGACAGGAATAGCGCTCCATCGTGAACTGCCACCTCCCACGGATTTTGCCCGATTGACTTCATATTCGCTACAGATCATCGGGAGACCGAGCTGGTCAAACACTATTAAAAGCTTTTCTCTACGTGAAACGGCGTGGCTGCTAGGGGGCGACAAAGTTGGTCAACTGCTCGTTTAGTCGCCATGCTATTACGTTTGCCTTCCACGCCCACATACTTGGTCGTAGTCACTTCAAAATTTCAGTACATGATCAGGGGCCCGCCCTCTACGCCTCCATTTGATCGTACGCTAGCTCGCTCAAGACGCCCCCTTGTGGACACAGGAAATGTCGCGTTTTGCATCGACATTGTCCGATCGGCTCGAAACTTCACGTGTGTGATGAGGTCACGACCCCGTACGCAACGGCCCACATCCCGTTACCGCCCCCTGGTGGACGAACCGTAAACCTGCCGTAACTCCATCGTACGTTGTCCGTTTTGCTCGAAACGTCGCGTGTTCGACGAGGGGACCGCCCTCGACGCGGCCGCCCGCGTCCGGTTGCGCGCGGGGGTTTTCGAAGAGCGGCCCGGGGGTAGCGGGGACGCCGAGTGGCGTGGAGCGAGGGCCCGTCATAGCCGCTTGCGGCTTTAATTATTATTATTAGGGCCCGAGCCTGTGTCAACGACCCAGGGAGGTCCCTATTGTTATTCGACATGCACATTAGTCAACGTGCCAGCCGACGAGTAACAACAAGTAAGCAAGCAAGTACTCAAGTACTGCATAGACCTGGCAGCAAAAACTCCAGATATTGTAATGTTTATTATTATTATTATTATTATTCCCCCTCTTTAAACCCCAATTTGACCCCTTTGCCAAGCCGAGAAACGGACGAAACTTGGGACACACGTCGGGACTTGCGAAAATTGACGTCTGATGCTATCGCCGTTTGTGGGCGGGGCAAATTGGCAGAACAGCGCCCCCTGGAACTTTTGACCCCCGGCCATAGGGATCAAAATTTTTTTTCTCGCAGGCTGCCCAAACTTGGTACACATATGTATCATACCCAGACATGAAAAAAATTTGTTTCGTGCGAAGCCCAAAAACCAACAGGAAGTCGGCCATTTTGGTTAGCATTTATTTTACGCAAAACGAACTCCTCCGAGGGATTACGCCCGATCGGCTCCAAATTGGGTTCAGAACATCGTCAGACCTAGCTGAGCTTATCTTGTGCTCCGCAGGTCTGTAGCTCAAAGGGGTTGGCCTCTGGCGTGCCCCGAAGTTTGGCGACTGTTTCGGTGCTCGCCATGTAAATACGAATGGCTCTCATGCCCACATACTTGATCGTAGACGCTTCAAACTTGGTGCAAAAATCTATGGCGAGACCCTGAACGATCCGACATATTATTTGCCGACGTCGCTCATAGCGCCCCCCGGTGGTAACAGGAAACGTACAAAAATTCGTTAAAAATACGTAGTTGGCCAAATCGACTTCGTTGCACTTCTAGTACATGCAGACCCAGATGGTGAAGCTACATCATGAACGCTTTGACCCTACGAGCAACGGCGTCCGTGTGCCGCCGCGGCGACTGACGATTTTTTGTCGTAAAGTTACGTTTCCCAATTACGCGCACATACTTCGTCGTAGCCACTTGAAATTCAAAGGACATGACGTTGGCTCCGCCCTGAACGTTTTGATGTATCGACTTCCTGCCTGGCTCATAGCGCCCCCCGGTGGTAACAGGAAGTACGCAAAAATTCGTTAAAAATCCATACTTCACCCGATCAACTTCATTCCACTTCTAATACATGCAGAACCAGTTGCTGAAGCTACATTATGAACGCTGTGAAGATACGACGAACGGCGTCCGTGTGCCGCCGCGGCGACTGACGATTTTTTATCGTACAATTACGTTTGCCTTTTTCGCGGCTTTAACGAAGTCGTGTCCTCACGAAATTTCATACACGGGTCAAGAATGGCGAGCTCTTTCAGCGGATAGAGTCGTTTCCCATGGGCGTGGCTAAATGCCTCAATAGCGCCCCCTTGAAGTTTTTCCGAAATTCTCCATAGACAAATTTCGCTTACTTTGTCGTACACATACGAAACTCGACACACACGTGTATCATACCCAAACATACAAAAAATTGAATTGGAGCCACGCCCTAAACCTAACAGGAAGTCGGCCATTTTGGTTAGCATTTCTTTGACGCAAAACGAACTCCTCCGAGGGAGTTCGCCCGATTGACTTCAAATTGGGTACAGAACATCTCCAGAATGAGCTGATTACGGCTTGTGCTCCGCAGGTGTGTAGGTCAAAAGGGCGTGGCTGCTAGGGCACGGCCATGTTGCCGAATTCAGCTAAGAACTTTGCAATGCTAGCACGCCCACAGATTTGATCGCAGCAGCTTCAAACTTGGTGCACATGATGAGGGCGTGACCCTGAACGATCCGACATATTATTTTCCTACGTCACTCATAGCGCCCCCCGGTGGTAACAGGAAGTGCGCTAATATTAATTAAAAATACATAGTTGCCCCCATCAACTTCATTCCACTTCTAAAACATGCCGAACAAGTTGGTGAAGGTATTTCGTGAACGCTATGACGCTACGGCTAATGGCCCCCTTGTGGCGGCGACAGGAATAGCGCTCCACCGTGAACTGCCACCTCCCACGGATTTTGCCCGATTGACTTCATATTCGCTACAGATCATCACAAGACCGAGCTGGTCAAACACTATTAAAAGCTTTTCTCTACGTGAAACGGCGTGGCTGCTAGGGGGCGACAAAGTTGGTCAACTGCTCGTTTAGTCGCCATGCTATTACGTTTGCCTTCCACGCCCACATACTTGGTCGTAGTCACTTCAAAATTTCAGTACATGATCAGGGGCCCGCCCTCTACGCCTCCATTTGATCGTACGCTAGCTCGCTCAATACGCCCCCTTGTGGACACAGGAAATGTGGCGTTTTGCATCAACATTGTCCGATCGGCTCGAAACTTCACATGTGTGATGAGGTCACGACCCCGTACGCAACGGCCCACATGCCGTTACCGCCCCCTGGTGGACGAACCGTAAACCTGCCGTAACTCCATCGTACGTTGTCCGTTTTGCTCGAAACGTCACGTGTTCGACGAGGGGACCGCCCTCGACGCAGCCGCCCACGTCCGGTTGCGCGCGGGGGTTTTCGAAGAGCGGCCCGGGGGCAGCGGGGACGCCGAGTGGCGTGGAGCGAGGGCCCGTCATAGCCGCTTGCGGCTTTAATTAGGGCCCGAGCCTGTGTCAACGACCCAGGGAGGTCCCTATTGTTATTCGACATCCACATTAGTCGACGTGCCAGCCGACGAGTAACAACAAGTAAGCAAGCAAGTAATCAAGTACTCCACTGACCTGGCGCAAAATTCCCCGAAATGCAAATGTTTATTCTTATTAGGGCCCGAGCCTGTGTCAACGACCCAGGGAGGTCCCTATTGTTATTCGACATCCACACCGATCACCGACAAGCAACAAGTAATCAAGCAAGTAATCAAGTAATCAAGTACTCAAGTGACCTGGTTGGAAAAAACGCTACCTTGAAATGCAAATGTTTATTAGGGCCCGAGCCTGTGTCAACGACCCAGGGAGGTCCCTATTGTAATTCGACATCCACACCGATCACCGACAAGCAACAAGTAACCAAGCAAGTAATCAAGTACTCAAGTGACCTGGCAGGGAAAAAACGCTATCTTGAAATGCAAATGTTTATTATTATTATTATTATTATTTTTTTCGAAGGCCATTTCGACCCCTTTCCCAAGCCGAGAAACGGACGAAATTTTGCACGCACGTGGGGCCTGTGGCAACTTAGCGTTGAGTGGTGGTCTCGCATGTGGGCGTGGCCAAATGGCAAAATAGCGCCCCCTACAAACTTGTCAAAAACCCATAGGGAAAAAAATGACGTTAATAAAAGCGGACAAAAGTCGGCACACATATTTATCAATGCAAGATGAACAAAAAATCCTTTTCTGGCGAAGCCCGAAACCCAACAGGAAGTCGGCCATTTTGCTTCAAAGTTTGTAAACGCAAAACGAACTCCTCCGAGGGGTTACGCCCGATCGGCTCCAAATTGAGTCCAGAACATCGCCAGACCTAGCTGAGCTTATCTTGTGCTCCGCAGGTCTGTAGCTCAAAGCGCTTGGCCTCTGGCGTGCCCCGAAGTTTGGCGACTGTTTCGGTGCTCGCCATGTAAATACGAACGGCTCTCATGCCCTCATACTTGATCGTAGACGCTTCAAACTTGGTGCAAAAATCTATGGAGAGACCCTGAACGATCCGACATATTATTTGCGTACGTCGCTCATAGCGCCCCCCGGTGGTAACAGGAAACGTACAAAAATTCGTTAAAAATACGTAGTTGACCAAATCGACTTCGTTACACTTCTAGTACATGCAGACCCGGATGGCGAAGCTACATCATGAACGCTTTGACCCTACGAGCAACGGCGTCCGTGTGCCGCCGCGGCGACTGCCGATTTTTTGTCGTAAAATTACGTTTCCCAATTACGCGCACATACTTCGTCGTAGCCACTTGAAATTCAAAGGACATGACGTTGGCTCCGCCCTGAACGTTTTGATATATCGACTTCCTGCCTGGCTCATAGCGCCCCCCGGTGGTAACAGGAAGTACGCAAAAATTCGTTAAAAATCCATACTTCACCCGATCAACTTCATTCCACTTCTAATACATGCAGAACTAGTTGCTGAAGCTACATTATGAACGCTGTGAAGATACGACGAACGGCGTCCGTGTGCCGCCGCGGCGACTGACGATTTTTTATCGTACAATTACGTTTGCCTTTTTCGTGGCTTTAACGAAGTCGTGTCCTTACGAAATTTCATACACGGGTCAAGAATGGCAAGCTCTTTCAGCGGATAGAGTCGTTTCCCATGGGCGTGGCTAAATGCCTCAATAGCGCCCCCTAGAAGTTTTTCCGAATTTCTCCATAGACAAATTTCGCTTACTTTGTCGTACACATACGAAACTCGACACACACGTGTATCATACCCAAACATACCAAAAATTGAATTGGAGCCACGCCCTAAACCTAACAGGAAGTCGGCCATTTTGGTTAGCATTTCTTTGACGCAAAACGAACTCCTCCGAGGGAGTTCGCCCGATTGACTTCAAATTGGGTAGAGAACATCTCCAGACTGAGCTGATTACGGCTTGTGCTCCGCAGGTGTGTAGGTCAAAAGGGCGTGGCTGCTAGGGCACGGCCAAGTTGCCGAATTCAGCTAAGAAGTTTGCAATGCTATCACACCCACAGATTTGATCGCAGCTGCTTCAAACTTGGTGCACATGATGAGGGCGTGACCCTGAACGATCCGACATATTATTTTCCTACGTCACTCATTGCGCCCCCCGGTGGTAACAGGAAGTGCGCTAAAATTCATTAAAAAATACATCGTTGACCCCATCAACTTCATTCCACTTCTAAAACATGCCGAACAAGTTGGTGAAGGTATTTCATGAACGCTATGACGCTACGGCTAATGGCCCCCTTGTGGCGGCGACAGGAATAGCGCTCCACCGCGAACTGCCACCTCCCACGGATTTTGCCCGATTGACTTCATATTCGCTACAAGTCATCAGGAGACCGAGCTGGTCAAACACTATTAAAAGCTTTTCTCTACGTCAAACGGCGTGGCCGCTAGGGGGCGACAAAGTTGGTCAACTGCTCGTTTAGTCGCCATGCTTTTACGTTTGCCTTCCACGCCCACATACTTGATCGTAGTCACTTCAAAATTTCAGTACATGATCAGGGGCCCGCCCTCTACGCCTCCATTTGATCGTACGCTAGCTCGCTCAAGACGCCCCCTTGTGGACACAGGAAATGTCGTGTTTTGCATCGACATTGTCCGATCGGCTCGAAACTTCACATGTGTGATGAGGTCACGACCCCGAACGCAACGGCCCACATCCCGTTACCGCCCCCTGGTGGACGAACCGTAAACCTGCCGTAACTCCATCGTACGTCGTCCGATTTGCTCGAAACTTCACGTGTTCGACGAGGGGACCGCCCTCGACGCGGCCGCCCGCGTCCGGTTGCGCGCGGGGGTTTCGAAGAGCGGCCCGGGGGCAGCGGGGACTCCGAGTGGCGTGGAGCGAGGGCCCGTCATAGCCGCTTGCGGCTTTAATTATTATTAGGGCCCGAGCCTGTGTCAACGACCCAGGGAGGTCCCTATTGTTATTCGACATCCACATTAGTCGACGTGCCAGCCGACGAGTAACAACAAGTAAGCAAGCAAGTAATCAAGTACTCCACTGACCTGGCGCAAAATTCCCCGAAATGCAAGTGTTTATTTTTATTATTATTATTATTATTATTATTATTATTCCGCGACTTTGAACGCAGATTTGACCCCTTTGCCAAGACGAGAAACGGACGAAATTTGGGACACACGTCGGGACCTGAAAAAATTTCGATCTGATACTATCGGCGTTTGTGGGCGGGGCAAATTGGCACAACAGCGCCCCCTTGAACTTTTGACCCCCGGCCATAGGGACCAAAATTTTTTTTCTCGCAGGCTGCCCAAACTTGGTACACATATGTATCATACCCAGACATGAAAAAAATTTGTTTCGTGCGAAGCCCAAAAACCAACAGGAAGTCAGCCATTTTGGTTAGCATTTATTTTACGCAAAACGAACTCCTCCGAGGGATTACGCCCGATCGGCTCCAAATTGGGTTCAGAACATCGTCAGACCTAGCTGAGCTTATCTTGTGCTCCGCAGGTCTGTAGCTCAAAGGGGTTGGCCTCTGGCGTGCCCCGAAGTTTGGCGACTGTTTCGGTGCTCGCCATGTAAATACGAACGGCTCTCATGCCCACATACTTGATCGTAGACGCTTCAAACTTCGTGCAAAAATCTATGGCGAGACCCTGAACGATCCGACATATTATTTGCGTACGTCGCTCATAGCGCCCCCCGGTGGTAACAGGAAACGTACAAAAATTCGTTAAAAATACGTAGTTGACCAAATCGCCTTCGTTACACTTCTAGTACATGCAGACCCGGATGGTGAAGCTACATCGTGAACGCTTTGACCCTACGAGCAACGGCGTCCGTGTGCCGCCGCGGCGAATGTGTATCATCCCAATTTAAATTACGTTTGCCTTTCACGTGCACATACTTCGTCGTAGCCACTTGAAATTCAAAGGACATGACGTTGGCTCCTCCCTGAACGTTTTGATGTATCGACTTCCTGCCTGGCTCATAGCGCCCCCCGGTGGTAACAGGAAGTACGCAAAAATTCATTAAAAATCCATACTTCACCCGATCAACTTCATTCCACTTCTAATACATGCAGAACCAGTTGCTGAAGCTACATTATGAACGCTGTGAAGATACGACGAACGGCGTCCGTGTGCCGCCGCGGCGACTGACGATTTTTTATCGTACAATTACGTTTGCCTTTTTCGCGGCTTTAACGAAGTCGTGTCCTCACGAAATTTCATCCACAGGTCAAGAATGGCGAGCTCTTTCAGCGGATAGAGTCGTTTCCCATGGGCGTGGCTAAATGCCTCAATAGCGCCCCCTTGAAATTTTTCAGAATTTCTCCATAGACAAATTTCGCTTACTTTGTCGTACACATACGAAACTCGACACACACGTGTATCATACCCAAACATACCAAAAATTGAATTGGAGCCACGCCCTAAACCCAACAGGAAGTCGGCCATTTTGGTTAGCTTTTCTTTGACGCAAAACGAACTCCTCCGAGGGAGTTCGCCCGATTGACTTCAAATTGGGCACGGAACATCTCCAGACTGAGCTGATTACGGCTTGTGCTCCGCAGGTGTGTAGGTCAAAGGGCGTGGCTGCTAGGGCACGGCCAAGTTCCCGAATTCAGCTAAAAAGGTTTAAATGCTATCACGCCCACAGATTTGATCGCAGCGGCTTCAAACTTGGTGCACATGATGAGGGCGTGACCCTGAACGATCCGACATATTATTTTCCTACGTCACTCATAGCGCCCCCCGGTGGTAACAGGAAGTGCGCTAAAATTCATTAAAAATACATAGTTGCCCCCATCAACTTCATTCCACTTCTAAAACATGCCGAACAAGTTGGTGAAGGTATTTCGTGAACGCTATGACGCTACGGCTAATGGCCCCCTTGTGGCGGCGACAGGAATAGCGCTCCATCGTGAACTGCCACCTCCCACGGATTTTGCCCGATTGACTTCATATTCGCTACAGATCATCAGGAGACCGAGCTGGTCAAACACTATTAAAAGCTTTTCTCTACGTGAAACGGCGTGGCTGCTAGGGGGCGACAAAGTTGGTCAACTGCTCGTTTAGTCGCCATGCTATTACGTTTGCCTTCCACGCCCACATACTTGGTCGTAGTCACTTCAAAATTTCAGTACATGATCAGGGGCCCGCCCTCTACGCCTCCATTTGATCGTACGCTAGCTCGCTCAATACGCCCCCTTGTGGACACAGGAAATGTCGCGTTTTGCATCGACATTGTCTGATCAGCTCGAAACTTCACATGTGTGATGAGGTCACGACCCCGTACGCAACGGCCCACATCCCGTTACCGCCCCCTGGTGGACGAACCGTAAACCTGCCGTAACTCCATCATGTATTGTCCGTTTTGGTCCAAACTTCATGCTACAATTAACATGACATCACTTTTAATTGGTTATATCTATCATTTTTTCAGTGATATATATATATATATATATATATATATATATATATTTCTTCTCAACAGTCAAACAGACTGTAACCGTTGCCAACCGTTGCCCCCCCCCCCCAACCTTCCCCTTCTGCTCCCTGCTCTTCACACAGACTGCTCTGTCTCCTCCGACTGCAAGCGGCGCTGTTCAACCTTTTTAAGTGAATTAAGTGGATTTTCTTCCATAAAAGATATTTAAAGTAGAAGTAAGCGATCCGGCCGTTTTGGCTAACTTCTTGTCAGCCGATGGAGTTAGCAGTCCCCACCCTCGTCATGGATCTATTGGTCCTCGTCTCTACGTCACCACATTCATGCGCATCCCTTGGCTGCACACACAGAGAGGACCGCCCCTTTATGCCGTTCTCTCTCCTCATTGGATAAAGGTTGTAGGATACAAGGAAAGTTTTCTCCTCGGCTTACAGCAGAGCAGAGTGACTGACAGACCCGTGTTTCAGACCAAACACTCTATATAAGTGATTGCTGTCGGAAGATATAACTATTTAAGACTCATATTAACACAAACACATTTATTTCAAGCAGTTACTCTTTATTTAAAATTTGTTGATCTTCCTCTTGCCTCTCAAAAATAGAGGACCCACCACCTCTTACTCTATGGACCAGCCTCCACTGTTTCATACATTGGTTTGTTTGCGTATTTGACGATTTCACTGTAACATTGTTGTGCAGCTGATGATTGTCAGTCTTTGCTGGGACACATTAGTAGATTACACACACTGATTCTTGAGACTTCGGCAAAAACATGTCCCACTAAGAGTAGTGACAATATCTATGAAAATTAATCACATTTTCTGATTTAGAATACTGAAGGTTGATCATCTGATAATGTTTTGCACAAATATAACACATTTTTCATATTTTTGTTGATATTTGTATTAATTATTTGATTATATACAAGGCCAGTACCCACAAAAGCACATGTCCTCTGACAAGTTCATATTATATCAATTTAATATTAAACTGTGAAAAGTTATTTAAAATGCATAATATATATGTGAGATGAACAAGCAAATTTTCAAAAGCATTTAAAACTAAAATCAATGGATTTTCAAAAATATTTAATTAAAGTTTGTGGCTGCCAAAAATGCGTCCCAGGTTTTTGTCAACACAGTCAGATTTTTATGAATAAGCTTTTAAATCAGGCAACTACATGGTCAGCTGTATTCCTGAGGACCCCTTTCCACTCTGCTACATCCACTAAATGACATAACATCACACAGGCTCCTATAAGTTTGCTATTTTTCCAATAATCTTCACATATTTATTGATATTGCTAGTGTCACAAACATGACGTGTCAACACTGTCTTTCGTATATGGAAAATTCTTCTAGATTATGACACAGATGTAAGCAGTCTAAGAGTGAATCAGAGCTAGCTAGCAACAGAGAGAAAACCTGTTTAGAGTTCATGCGTTTTATCTAAAAAACTGTGTTTTTGTCAACACTGTCAGACGTCAACACTGTCAGGTTCTCTGTCTGACTGTGGTGACACATATATGACAGGAGGCTAAAATATAATAATGAA
Source organism: Trachurus japonicus (assembly GCF_045865225.1). Lineage (NCBI taxonomy): Eukaryota > Metazoa > Chordata > Actinopteri > Carangiformes > Carangidae > Trachurus > Trachurus japonicus. The sequence goes on from NC_140922.1 coordinate 3,840,255, forward strand.
GCCTAATAATTAATGTTTACAATAAACAGCATTAGTAGTAATTTGATGTGTAATAAATCTTCATCCTCTTCATTAACAATATACATAATTTTTCTTCTAGACTTAGGCCATGTTACACATATTCACATTGGTCAAATTTCATAATATAATTAAAATGTTTATTTTATTTTATTCAATTGAATGTATTTACAATTAAATATAGAATTGAATACACTTGGTGATTTACTGATGAAAATGTTGCATGCATTTTAAGGAAGTATGGTGAGGCCCGGGAGCCCAGATGACAGATATTTTGCATAAAAACACACCCACAAATTACGTCAGGATTGAAGCTGAACCAACGAGTGGTACCAAGCAGTAACAGCATGAGGCAGTAGATTTTAAAGATATGGGCTGTTTTATTTAGCAATGTTACCTGTCGCAATGATGCGACCTTGGCGTCTATAGGGTGAAGCCAGACTCCGTCACCACTGTCAGATTAAAGTTTTATTTTTGTTGTGAAATAGTATGTTTTCAACCTGTTATTCCAAAGCAGGTGATGTACTAAAGGAACCTTTTTCTTTAAATCCAAAAATGTGTTCATTTGTGTTCAAAACTGTCATTTCCTATATTTAATTCAAATAATAAGACTCACATGATGTCAGAGTTCTCAAAGTGCACACGTAAAACAGCATAAAAAGTGATTAAAAGAGAATATTAAACATTTAGCAACAATATTGTGTACTTAAGGTAAAGGCATATTCTATAAACTGTTCTAAATCAATATCAGACCAAATAAATAGCAAGAATTCCCTTTTTCTTGTGTCTGACTGTGTTGACAAAAATTAAGTAATGGCCTGAAAAACACACATTTTATGAAAAAATTACAAAGTCAGGAGGTTGCACCGAATCATTAGTTGATTGCTGAGAATTTGTTCTATAAACATATAAGTATAGATTTCTTAATGTTTGATTTTTTTTATTTTCAAAAATAAAACCTGTTTTATCCAAGTGCCAATTAATGGACAGATATAGCATTTTATTTCACCCCTTTAGCAGGTTGTTCTCTTCTTTTCATTTGGCTTGGTGCTTCAAGTCTTCATGGTTTCCTGCAAACATTATTGATGGTGTCTTTGCACAGTTGTTGTTATTGTTGAATAATAGACTAATTAAAACCCAGTTGAGTTGATGCAGCTGTAGTTTATTATGACAACAAAACATTAGTACATATAACACATGGCAAACTTAAATAAAATGGCAAGAAGGTATTTTGTCTTTATAAATCCGTTTTTATTTTTGAACTATTAGAAAGACACTCAACACTTCTCACTTCAGCAACAGTGGAGGAAAAACATCCTTTTAACAGGTAAAAACCTCCAGCATAACTACAGTAGTGTGTGTCACAGAGAGAGAGAGAGAGAGAGAGAGAGAGAGAGAGAGAGAGAGAGAGAGAGAGAGAGAGAGAGAGATTTTATTCTACATCTTCATACAATCAACTATTTCAATACATGTTCATTCTCACTTCAGCAACAGTGGAGGAAAAACATCCTTTTAACAGGTAAAAACCTCCAGCATAACTACAGTAGTGTGTGTCACAGAGAGAGAGAGAGAGAGAGAGAGAGAGAGAGAGAGAGAGAGAGAGAGAGAGAGAGAGACAGAGACAGAGACAGAGAGACAGACAGACATTTTACACTCAACACTTCAGCAACAGTGGAGGAAAAACATCCTTTTAACAGGTAAAAACCTCCAGCATAACTACAGTAGTGTGTGTCACAGAGAGAGAGAGAGGAGAGAGAGAGATATGGGCTGTTTTATTTAGCAATGTTACCTGTCACAATGATGTGACCTTGGCGTCTATAGGGTGAAGCCACTGTCACCACTGTCAGACTCAGTCACCACTATCAGATTAAAGTTTTATTTTTGTTGTGAAATAGTATGTTTTTAACCTGTTATTCCAAAGCAGGTGATGTACTAAAGGAACCTTTTTCTTTAAATCCAAAAATGTGTTCATTTGTGTTCAAACCTTTCATTTCCTATATTGAATTCAAATAATAAGACTCACATGATGTCAGAGTTTTCAAAGTGCACACGTAAAACAGCATAAAAAGTGATTAAAAGAGAATATTAAACATTTAGCAACAATATTGTGTACTTAAGGTAAAGGCATATTCTATAAACTGTTCTAAATAATTATCAGACCAAATAAATAGCAAGAATTCCCTTTTTCTTGTGTCTGACTGTGTTGACAAAAATTAAGTAATGGCCTGAAAAACACACATTTTATGAAAAAATTACAAAGTCAGGAGGTTGCACCGAATCATTAGTTGATTGCTGAGAATTTGTTCTATAAACATATAAGTATAGATTTCTTAATGTTTGATTTTTTTTATTTTCAAAAATAAAACCTGTTTTATCCAAGTGCCAATTAATGGACAGATATAGCATTTTATTTCACTCCTTTATTCATTACTCCCAGCAGGTTGTTCTCTTCTTTTCATTTGGCTTGGTGCTTCAAGTCTTCATGGTTTGCTGCAAAACTTAAATAAAATGGCAAGAAGGTATTTTGTCTTTATAAATCCATTTTTATTTTTGAACTATTAGAAAGACACTCAGCAACAGTGGAGGAAAAACATCCTTTTAACAGGTAAAAACCTCCAGCATAACTAAACTAGTGTGTGTCAGAGAGAGAGAGAGAGACAGAGATTTTACACTCAACACTTCAGCAACAGTGGAGGAAAAACATCCTTTTAACAGGTAAAAACCTCCAGCATAACTACAGTAGTGTGTGTCACAGAGAGAGAGAGAGAGAGAGAGAGAGAGAGAGAGAGAGAGAGAGAGAGAGAGAGAGAGAGAGAGAGAGAGAGAGAGAGAGAGAGAGAGAGAGAGAGAGAGAGAGAGAGAGAGAGAGAGAGAGAGAGAGAGAGACAGACAGACAGACAGACAGACAGACAGACAGACAGAGATTTTACACTCAACACTTCAGCAACAGTGGAGGAAAAACATCCTTTTAACAGGTAAAAACCTCCAGCATAACTACAGTAGTGTGTGTCACAGAGAGAGAGAGAGAGAGAGAGAGAGAGAGAGAGAGAGAGACAGAGAGAGAGAGAGAGAGACAGAGAGAGAGAGAGACAGAGAGAGAGAGAGAGAGACACAGACAGACAGACAGACAGACAGAGAGAGAGACAGAGAGAGATTTTACACTCAACACTTCAGCAACAGTGGAGGAAAAACATCCTTTTAACAGGTAAAAACCTCCAGCATAACTACAGTAGTGTGTGTCACAGAGAGAGAGAGAGAGAGAGAGAGAGAGAGAGAGACAGAGAGAGAGAGAGACAGAGAGAGAGACAGAGACAGATTTTATTCTACATCTTCATACAATCAACTATTTCAATACATGTTCATACATTAGCATTACTATCACACATTTAAAACTACATTTTAATAAATTCATATACACTATATTACACAGAATTACACAACTTAAATACTGAACATTACAATCATCATTCGCAGTGTATTTACAGATATTACCTATATAACAACTACAGATTTCAAAACAAACATATCCATATTTGTGCACCTAGAAAGAAAACACAATTCAAAAGATGGCTTGGCCTCGGCTGTCCATGTAGAAGATGCCTGAGGTGAATGGCTGGAACCACCTGGAACACAGAACACAGAGGGCCAGCAAGGAAACACAAATACTGAACACAGACTAATACATGTTTAACATTTCATACATGTTCATATAATTCACAAGTCAATATATGTTTCTTACATTACTATATTATATAGTTATATACATTACACATTTGAAATTACAACATTAACAAATTCATATAAAATATATATTACTCTAGCTACATTACACATTTCATACTACAATACTCAACTAGGTCTTGCTGAAAGAACAAAGAATTCCTTCATGGTCACTAAAATAGATAGGCAACACTACTGCCTGCACATCATAAATTGATGTTTTGATGTACACATGGTCAATGAGTGTGCCTCTCTCTGTTGTCGGTTGTTTCACACGTTGCACAAAACCGTTCTCTGCCATAAAACGACAAACAGATGAAGATGTTGACACATCTTCAGATGAAGATGGGGGAATATGATCATTAAAGTCTCCTATAACGGCAACAGTTCTACTGAAGGAATCCAATTTCTTTAGCAACTCGCTGAGATTTGTTTTAAACATAGGCATAGGATATAATGGCGGTCGATAAATCACAGCTATCACTATGTCCACACCATCACAGACACAAACCAAACATTCCAAGTTCACGTCTGGTACCTGAACAAGTTTACACACTAAACTATTCCTACAGTACAGACCCACACCGCCATGTTGCTGCCCCTGGAAATTCACTAGCAGTGGATCGCTGCTAGTGTACGACAGACTTCGGGGATGACTATGGAAACTAAAACCATCTATCTGGACTGATTCTAGTAAAGAATGTGCAGACAGCCATGTTTCTGTCACAGCAATACAGTTAAGCTGCAAATGCTGAGTACATGATGCTACATCTGCAAGATGTCCAGATAAACCCTGCACATTCATCAAAAACACAGAGAAAGCATCTGACTCCATGTTAGGCCTGGCTATGTTGTCACTTAAAAACCTTGGCATGCTTCGAAGTGCATCCTTTATTTTGGTGTTGCAGAAAATGACCTTCTCTTTAAAATCTGTAATGATCAACCCTTTGATAGTCCTAACACGACTCAAAGCTACATAGGCCTGTCCTGGAGCAAATATCCTCTCTAGAGAGACCACTGCCTTGTCGACAGTGAGTCCCTGTGTTTTGTGTGCAGTGCACGCCCAGGCAAGTTTCAATGGAAATTGCCGGCGCATCCCGCCTTTCCCAGTGGCTCTTTCCTCTTCAGGCTTGATGCCTGTTGAGCCAGCTACCACTGGTGGGGTATGTGCACTGTTCTTCCTCCTCTGGGCACCAACATTAGCATCATCAAACTTGACAAAAACAACCTGAGGAAACCTACTGTCAGGCTGATGAACTATATCAGTGACTGTGCCACATACCCCATTCACAAGCCCATCATTGATATCCACATTTTTAATCAACATCACACGAGCACCTTCACCCAAGTTTAACACCTGATCCAAACATGTGTTGGATGCTCTGCTGTGATGACCGCTCATCAATTCCAACTTCCCGGTTTTTTTGCTGTTCTCAAAGTCCTGGGCATGTATCTCTTCCCACTCAGTACATACATTAACCAGCTGGACATTATTGTGCAGGTTAACTTGGTTATTGGTTGCATATATATGCAAAGCTGAGCTCTCTTCACCTGTTACACGCTGTTTCAACATATCAACATCCTTGCCCTCCAATGGTGTCTCTTTAGGACGAGTTCTGAGCCTGTTCAACATATCTGCAAATGCTTTTTCCTTCTGCCTTACAACCGTTGTCAACTCCACAACCTTAAATAAACTGGACCAAAGGTTCACAGTCACATCATCATTATACAACGCTTTCCCTCTAACAGGAGGCAGCTGATAAAAGTCTCCAACAGCCAGCACACACACATTCCCAAACGGTGAAAAGTCACCCGTTTGTTTTATCTGCCTCAACCGTCCATGGATGTAAGCTAGAAGGTTGTGATCTACCATGGAAATCTCATCGATAATCACAATCTGCAGATCACCTAACTTAGCTCGCAATGAATTGAGCTTCTCTTCACCCAAAGGACTGTACGGCAAGCGCACATCCTTCCCTATGCTAAATGTGGTGTGTATCGTTGCTGCATTCAAATTGTATGCAGCAATGCCTGTTGGAGCACATAGTAACACACACGTGCTATCAGGATGACGGCTAACAGTAGACAAAAGTCTCCCTGCCTCATATTGAATAGCTCTGATTAAATGGCTCTTTCCTGTCCCAGCACCACCTGTAATAAACACATGAAGAGGCTCTGGCTTTTCCCCTCTGACCCTATCCAAGCACCACTGACGGACCTGATAAAAAACAGACAACTGTGTCTCATTTAGTGATCGAATCAATGTCAAGCCCTCGCTTCTGCTCATGACATTCCTCTTCTCTAAATGAGAAACCTGTTGCCTGGTAACAGCTAAATCTGGAATGTTTTCTGGCGGGTCATCCCCTAGCTGTGGATTGTCCTGAAGTTCCTGCACGCACTCTAGCCGTTCCAGCTCCGCCTCTGGACACAGCTCAGCCCAGGCATCCTCAAAAACACCCTGATCATCTAACTGTTTCTGAGCATTCTCTATCTTATCTGCTTCTATCTCAAATCTACGTCTATTTACATCAACAACTGACCTCACAGAATGCCTGGCCCCATCACTAAACCTGACATTACCATTCTCGTAAAAATCTTTAAAAGTTACATAGTTAGTGGGTTTAAGCTGGGAATCTGAACGATGTGGCAGGAACAACTGTAAGATGCTTTGGTGGAACAACTCTGGACTCTTGGTCTCAGAGAAGCGAGCATAGCGAACTACAGCTGGCTTTGTCCGAGTTCTCTTGGCTACGGAACCAAAATTCCCATTTAATTGAATTGCCCCTTTACATTTCTCATTTTTGGTGAGAACGCGATACTCAGACACAAACACAGCCAAGCACATATCACTAAACACATCATCATTAGGCCTGTTCCTGTACCGATCATTTAAACTGGTCATCCACATGTCTTCGTCACAAAGATCAGATGATGACGCAGATGATGCCTTATGTTTTAACACACTTAAAGGCAAACTCATTCTAACTGTACTTTCCCCTGTGGGAATGAACATGACCTTTCTGGAGCACTCTTTAAGATGCATATTAGTAAGCCTGTAAACAGCCTCCTGGGCAGACACATCTCTATGGTGCAGGTAAACACTGCCTAAATTCTTAAGAGCATCTTTTGCACTACGATTACCTTCTTTAGAGGCCTCTCTATGTGCATTCCCTAACATTAATCCCATTTCCCGCTCCGCCTTGGAAATATAGGAAATAATGTATACTACACAAGCATAAGCGTCTACTACAAACTGGATATCTAAATTCGCGTCCCAACATTTTAACAAAGACTTGTTGTAGTGGTTAATCCACGTTTCATCAACCTGCCTTTTCAAAACCACCTGAGTGCGCCGTTCAAGCACTCTTACACATTCCTCAAACGCCTCCTGAGTAATATTCAAGGACTGAAACAGCTGCTGCACACTATCAAAACTTCTGTTTTCATCTGACAAAGCCGCCTTAATGGATGTCAGAACCCTGTTGGCCCATTCTTTCTTCTTCTTTTTAAGTTCAGCTAAACGTGCAAGACATGGACACAGTCTACCAGGATGAGCTGGGTCAACAGGACAAGTGCACGGTGGCACTGTTTCATCAGGTCGCCGGCTAATAAATGTCCTAGCTGACACGGGCCTTGGGAAATTGAAACGACACACAGTGTTTTTCTTTTTACATGTCTTGGCATGTCGTTTCGAATGTCGCTGAACAGTAGTAACAATGTCCAGCAACTCCTCATCTGATGATGGGAGTTCACACGTTACATATTTGTCAATGAACTGAACGACCTCCTCATCGGTGTTTCTGTCTATCAGTGGAGCGTTCTCTATCCAGAATAGACAATGGACATGAGGAGAACCTCTCTGCTGAAACTCCACCCTGTAAAAGTAATCTATAATCTTACCAATCGGTTGAGATGGTGACATGAGAACGTTCCTAAGGAAACAATGCCATCTATAATCAAACATGCGAGCAGCTGTGACAGGATTGCGTCTCAACAAATCACACTTATCAGCCCACTCTAAATCTTCTACAGTGGCTGTTCGTCCTTCCTGCTTCAGAATAGTAGAGAGCAGATTGCCCCAACGCATATCTGCAGAACTAAATGAACAAAACCAGGTTGGAATGCCCAGCTGACGCACACAGGCCAGGAGGTCACGCTGGGCTCCCTGCCAGAAAGCTGGAGTGCCTCTAATAGGTCGAAGAAAACGATAACCATCATCATACTCCAGCATCTTCTTGAAATTCTCCTCATTATTCAGAATATCTGACACCTTATACGACCTCTCACCCCCTTTACTTTTACGTAATGCAATTGACACATTTGACACAACCTGTTCAACCTCTGACATATACTGAGCAAAAAATATGTATTCAAGATTATTTGCAAACCTACCATCTGCGTGTAAAATGCGATTATTAAAGTATCGTGACAAAGTCAACCGATACTGGCGATGCTCGTGGTAAGTGTTTCTGGCCCTTGGGAACAACACTGGGAAACACTTTGCTTCATTAGTAATATCAGAAAGCAGCTTCACAGGATTGTTGCCTTCTGCTGGTGCTACATTCAAAATATCATCAAAATATTGGTCAAGAACCTCCTGACCAATATCAACAGGCATCAGACAGGTGTCCTGAAACATGCCATGTGACTGTCTATCGTGCAGAAGCTCCTCCTCCTCAGCTGCAGCAGCATCATCATTAGCATCAGGTCTGTTTACAGTCTGTGATGCTGCAGGAACGTTACCACCAGCACTGTCAACAGTCTGTGATGCTAAAGGAGCGTCAGCATCAGCACTGTCAACAGTTTGGCTTGCAGCAGGAACTTCAGCAGCATCAGCACTGTCAACAGTCTGTGATGCTAAAGGATCGGCACTGTCAACAGTTTGGCTTGCAGCAGGAACTTCAGTACCACCAGCACTGTCAACAGTCTGTGATGCTAAAGGAACGTCAGCATCAGCACTGTCAACAGTTTGGCTTGCAGCAGGAACTTCAGCAGCATCAGCACTGTCAACAGTCTGTGATGCTAAAGGAACGTCAGCTTCCTGTTCCTGACAAAACTCATTTAACCATGCCTCATTAAACACAATATCCTTATAAAGGCTATTGGTCTGTTTTAAATACTGCAAGGCCTGTCTAATGCGGAGAGTATCAACAAACTGATACTCATAGTGACCTTTATAGGTCAACTTACGCTTTAACTTCACTGCCAACAAAGACCCCTCCATATTGGAATGGGGCAACAGGTTACTGGTCTGCACAATGTTGGCTGGAACACAGGTCACTGGACCATGTACTCCGTTTTGACCCCCTTTAGGCAAAGCTAGCATTTTCATAAATGGAATATGTAAAGCAACCAAATGTTGCTCCAAACTATTCAAACAGGCCAGCTCAGGAGGGACAGCCTGAACTGTTAAATTGTTACACCAACACTCAGCTGGCATCTCACCTCTGTTGATTTTATAGTGACAGGTGTAACAAATCCACAGTTTACCCCGTGGAGTGTCACACACTTGACAAGGCACCTCACAAAACTCATTGCAAAGATGCAAAAAGTCCTCAGAAATGCATTTTGCTGCTATTGAGGCTACTGTCCCTGTTTTACTGTAATCATCCTTTTTACAAGTCAGAACCTGGTGTCTAAACAAGAAGCGGAAACATACAGCACACGTGAACTCAGGGCCGTGACCTACATCCTCTAAAAACTGTTGCATAACAAAGTCAAACTGTCCTGTCTGTCCTTTCTTAGCCTGCCTTTTCGATCTAACATCTGCTATAACACGCTTTTTAAGATCAGTATTTTGATGATACTTCCTGATGCTTGTAGCTTTAACTTTAAGTCTGAAATTTGTATTTGCCCTGTATTTACTTTTGCTCATTTCAATAACTCTCCTTTTAAATAAAACATTTTGCTGGTATTTACTTACACTTAATGCCTTCAGTCTTAATTTATGCGCAATGTTTTGTTTATACTTCGCAATGCTTAATGCCTTCAGTCTTAATTTATGCCCAATGTCTTGTTTATACCTAGCAATGCTTAATGCCTTTACTCTTAATTTATGGCCAATGTCTTGTTTATACTTAGCAATGCTTAATGCCTTTACTCTTAATTTATGGGCAATGTTTTGTTTATAATTAGCAATGCTTAATGCCTTTACTCTTAATTTATGGGCAATGTTTTGTTTATAATTAGCAATGCTTAATGCCTTTACTCTTAATTTATGGGCTATGTTTTGTTTATAATTAGCAATGCTTAATGCCTTTACTCTTAATTTATGGGCTATGTTTTGTTCATACTTAGAAATGCTTAATGACTTTACTTGTTTCTTATGGTCAAGATTTGTCTTATATTTGTTCACACTTAGTGCCTTCAATTTCATCTTGAATAAATCATCCTGTTTGTATTTAGTTACACTCAATTGCCTCTTGTGTTGCTTATACAAAACATTTTGTTGATATCTTTCTTTAAGCTGCACACTATGTTTCTTCTTAAAATATGTAGACAAGTTAATCTTGGCAGATTTCAAGGTACCTCCATCAGAAACGTCACTTTCAGCTTTAGTATGACATCTCAAGTTATAGCCTTGAACAGGTGTGTTAACCTTACAGTAACCATAGCAACTCTGTGACTGAGACTGCTGTGCACAGACAACTGTTTCATAATGATTAGCATTAACATTATGTAAATACACAGCTTCATTTGACAACTTCCTATTTTGACAGCTATATTCAAGCCAGCGATCATTATAATAGGTGAAAACACTAACACCTAAATAATCAGCTGTGGCTTGAATCTCTAACTCAGTGGCCCAACTACCAACATAGCACATCCTTGACATCTTGATGTATTCTGATATTGAAGGATACTCGCTTCTCAGAAGACTCTGATAGGCAACAGGATTGCTTTGTAACTGCTTCACAGCTGCATTTCTAATCTTCTTATGGTACTTCTGTGTACCACTAATGGCCTGGCTAATGGCCCTAAAGAAGCAGTTTCCATCACCCACAATTTTCTCTGTCATACAAGGAATTCCTAAAGGACCAACAGCACAAGAGGTGGCATCTACTCTCTCTGATTCTATGTTAGTCTGCTTACACAAAGCAAAAGCAACATCTTTAGAAAGGGGACGGAATTCTAAGTTTTTACATGCTACATCCCCAACAAACTCAACATCTGAATTTACATCATTATCAAAACTCTTTGCTTTCTTGGAAGTGCCATTTGTCTGTGTGCATTTACGTTTTTCACGTTGGTTAGTGGCTGCACGGACCACTGGTGTGAAAAGGGGGGTAACCTGTCCCTCTCCACATGCAACAGCTGTCTGTGTGCATTTACGTTTCTCGCGTTTGTTAGTGGCTGCACGGACCACTGGTGTGACAAAAGGGGTAACCTGTCCCTCTCCACATGCAACAGCTGCACCAGCACTCACCGCTGGTGTGACAGGAGCAGGACCAGGAGTGGTTACCTGTTCCTCTACACACTCAGCAGCTGCACCAGCACTCAAGGACACAGTTGAGGGTTTCACTTGAACACCACAGATCTCAAACTGTTTGGGAGATGTCTGACTACCTGCAAATTTGCTAAAGTACTCAAACACATGCTGTACACAACTAAAATAGACTACAACACTCTGTCCTTCACCATCAACCATCCCATAAACATCGCGAGCGTGGGAGTCAACCACAGCATACTCACCATCTTTACTACAAATGACAGCACATGTAGCCCCACCCATTGTAAACAAGCAGGGCTTGTCTTGTGTACACCTCTGACGGAGACCGTCAAAAAGAGAGGTGTGCTCAGGTGAAATACGCACACTTGGATCGTCTGCCCCAGCTCCATATGCAGGTTTCACATCATACTCAAAATCAACAAAACCATACTGCTTAGGCAACTCTGTAACAGCAGGGTATCCATCTGGATCTGCGATCTGATTGCCTTCCCACATGGATGTGTACAGTTTATCACCTGCAAGCACTACCTCGTCCAGTGTGTCAGACTGCCACTCAAAGACGCTGTCTTTGGTGTGTCTCACTAAAGCAACCAAACCAATGGCCATACACTGACGACCGGGATATACAAACTTACTCTGGTCGCCTTGATGGAAACTTCCTTTAACAGAAGCACGACCTTGGGACTGACTTGTAACAACTGGATCAATCGCTACTGAAACACTGCTGCTCTCTCCCTCTGACTGACTTGTAACAACTGGATCAATGACAACTAAAACACTGCTGCTCTCTCCCTCTGACTGACTTGCCACAACTGGATCAATAACAACAGATACATTGCTGCTCTCTCCCTCAACACACTGCTCCACAGAGATGCTACTGACAGAAAAAAACTCTGTAAACAAAGACTGGCCCAGAGCAATGATGTGTCGCACCATCTCATCAAAGGTGGTGTTGAAAACGACCCTAGATCTGCCTGGATAGGACCTCTTTCCCTCTTCGGAACGTGCCCCACAATCCACAACAACAAAGAAGTCCTTGTGCTGCATGACCAAGACTGCTGCTGTGTTGAGCCCCAACACACACATGCCATCCCCTGACAACTGCTGCCTCAACTTCTCCTCCAACTCAATCACATCCCTGATGCTCCTATACTCTGGCTCCCCCAAATCCACATTCCACTGCTGACCACACACATCAAACTGCCTCCTCACCCCCCCCAGCCAAGTCCCCAAAGTTAACCCCTGTTTGCGAACAACATCAAGATCAGCGCCACGCCACGTACAAACCGGAGCGATGCTATGTTTAATTGCCGCGACAACACAGCATGACACGTAAGCATGGACATCATATTCGTGTTTTGCAGAAAGACACTCTGTCCCTGATACTGGAGACCCTCCCTTCATCAATGAACAACTACAAGTCACAGTGGGAATACTCTGACCTTTAGTAGCTTCTGGTGTGTCCCCTTCAGTTGCTCGCTGGGTTTCCCGGACCACCGTCGCATCCTGGGGAACAGGTTGGACAGGCGCAGGGCTGGGAGGGACAGCAGCAGGAAGGGCAGCGACACTGGGAGTAGGAGCGGTCCCTGGCACATCACAGGTCGACACAGGGTCGGGTGTCGCCTCCACCTGCAAAAGAAGAAACATGAAAACATTAATACCTGTGGAAGAGAGAGTCATGCTGGCTATAATAAAGATGGTGTTAAATTTGCCACAACAACAAACACAATTACAAAGACCATTCAATAACTCTACTTGCCTTCTGGTCCACGGCCTGGGCTTCAGGACGGACAGTCAACGTGGGAGTTGAGGTCACGACCTAGAAAGAATAAGAAAGGAAAGTCATCCCATTAAATCTACATATTCAAGTATATCTGATCCAGATTTTGCAGTTATACATCATTCACAATGACTTTCTGTCCATCACAATAATACATGAACACATCTCCTTCAGGATTTAAACACAACATACCTTCTTCCTAGCACGTCTGGGCTTCTTGGGGACAGGTCGAGTACGAGGTCCCACAGGCGGCGGCTAAAGTGACAGAAACAAAGTGTCAAAACAGTGGACAAAAAGAATATCTGAACTATTAGAAGTTTCTTGTTCTATAAATACCTGCTCGCCCGTGGAAACAGCGTCCTCGGCCGAAGGACCAGCGTCGTCCGTGTCAGGCAACATCCCAGGCGGCAGCCAGAAAGGGTTCAGGGGAAGAAGACGCTGTATGAAAGACATAAAGATTTTTTGTCACACTTATCGTTTTGTTACGGAATAGAATGTCACTGTCAAGATCACAGTTAAATAAAATGACAACATACCACTTGAGGAACCCTCCTCTCCCAAGAGCGGCGGCGCTACAACGACAAAACAGAAAAGACATTAGGATACAGAAAAACCTTCATTTCTCAGTTCATGACCATATGTAGGCAAAGTTCGTCTTCTTACCTTCCTGCCTGGCACGGTCGTCCAGGCGTCCTCGTCCCTGGGAGGGGTGGGTGGAGGTGGGGCTGGGACCTCCTCCGGCGCGACCTTTCGACCGGTCCACGTGGGAATGGGCCTGGGCCTGGGGGACACCGGAAAGACGACGGGTGGCGGAGGTGGCGGAGGCGCGGGCCGCTCCAGGTGCTGCTTGGTGGCAGCCACCAGCGACTCCACGAGGATAGGCATCCCCGCGTCGTCACTGAGGTGCGTCTATGAAGAGGAACAAATAAAGATTACAATACAGTAATGTTGAACAAGATGACATTTACTGTCAATCATACTGTGTTGTCTAAATAATCATTTCTGAGATTCAAAGTACAATTTTCACTTACACCATCGACAGCCCAGAGCTGCGTTTGCCTCGGTGGGAAGCGTTCCGCGTGGCAGTAGAACCGCAAACCTAAAGACAACAAAAACAAGGAAAACCCACGGATTACTGAAAAACTCAACGCACAGTCCACGGTCAACTTTCATAACACAAACAATAAAGGAGCATTGCCTCAATTATAGCTGAAATAGATACTTCTGATAAATTATAAGTGCCTAAACCCATGCATTGATATTTTCAAACATACCGTGCTGTTCTGCGATGGACCGGAAGTTCTGTCTGTGGGACTCCTGGACAAACCCCTCCACAGACAGACGAGGGACATGGTCCACAACGAAAACCTACACAATATGTCAAAACGGTCAGTTACAAATCGATAGTCACAGTACATATAATTTCATGTTCAACAAATACATCAATGACCTACCTCTGCAGTCCGCCAGGCTTCCAGGACAGCGCGCAGGTACCGGCCAAACGCTGCAGCTGCTCGGTCCGGGGTCTGGTTCAGGTTGTTGCTAGGGGCAAGGACACAAACAGCATCAGGGATCTGAGTACAAGTGCGGACAACATGCTTTACCTCGGTCGTGAGCAGGTCCGCGCACGCCCCCGGCACAGACAGGAAACCGAAGGTGTAGCCGTCCGCTACCATTGGCACGAATCCATCCACGATGGGGCGCAGATGCGATGCCCCAACAAAAAGAACAAGCTGGGAGAAAAGGAAAAAAAACACGTCTTAAAGGATGTACACTCACAATGACACTTATTATCAGCATTCATCATGATTTCTGAATAGTACATACCTTCTTATCGGGGACTTTCTCAGGAATGGCCACCTTCAGCTGCTTCCCGGTGCGCGGAGAAAGGGGCCACTCCAGAGACTTCCGGCGCCAGCCAGTGCCGGGGACTGTTGATGAAAATACGTACAACATTTCAGCTCATGCATACAGAAACATATACAGAGAATGGTTTAGGGAAATATATGGAAGAATACTTACTGGCACTGAAGGCGGGGCGGGCTGGCAGGAAAGTCGCATCCTGCCGCCGAGACTGCTGCCGGAACCTAGCAGCCTCGGCACGACGGTAGGCCTTGCCACGGGGCATCTAAAAGTATAAAGACCCAGTTATTACACATGTATAGATTAAGACATGCATTTAGAAAGGATTTCACATTACCAGCAGCACACGCACAACTCTAATCTAATTAAAGGATTGTAAAATAATGATTAAAATAATCACAATTAAAACATGCAGCATGTATAAAAATAGCCTATAAACTCACACAACACCCACAACAACAGCCTAAGGCTGAGAATAAATATATGATCTCAATAAAAACCCATCCTGCCTCTTTTAAAAGAAAAGTACTATAAAGGGCAATTACACCACTTGGAATAAACAGACTTAAAAAAAAATAGGGTAAGTGCACCTATTAAGCCCATGTACCATATAAGCGCACTTGTGACTTCTGAGTCAAATAAAAAAAAACTACATCACCATTTTTGCTGGTTCATGGTTCTTCCAATGAAGCAGCTTGTTACATAAATTATTCTTTTTATTCTAAGCAAATCAGATTTGTCAATCTTGAGTTATCGAAGCATATGTGTGACATGTGCCTGCTGCTCCCGAAGAAGTTGCAAAAAAACTTCAGTGATTTTGATGCTCTGAAAAAACAATATTTATTCCATATTTCTACTCCGACTTTAGCTAAGTACTCATTTGTTACCAAAATTTAAGAGATTAGTGCTTTAAATAAAACATGTGTTAGAATTTTACTAGAATTAGAAATAGTTTTTCTTTTTAATTCAAAATGTGCATTTTAGCATGCTAGCAAACAGCCCACATGCTGCATCTATGCAGCCACTGCATAGCATTGTTCATTGCCATGACATAAAGCATGATAAACATGGATAGTTTACATTTTTGTATGCAGAATATCCTATTATATTGTTAAATTGATAATACATATGGATATTTATATTTATTTATTTTTTAATTAACATTTTTACCAAGTGGGCTTAAAGGGGACAGTAGCAAAAAAATCACACCATTTAGGGCAGATGTAAATGAGTATAGCTAATTACTTAAATACATGATCAATTAATACTTTTCATGTTATGTTAGTGCAGCTTATATAGATTCATGTCATGTAGTTGTTTTTAAATGTCATGTGTGTAGAATAAAAATATTCTGATTTTTAACCAATAATTCACTGATGTTCCCTTTAAGCCCACCTGCTCCCATTAAGCTCACTGGCTGTGTTTCAATGGAGAGTTTCTTCCTTTTGACTTTTGAACCATTTTCCTTCCTAAGTTTGACCTCACCTAATCAATCAGCTTCATAATTCAGATAATTAAATACCCAAATTTAAATATTAGTGATATTGCATCGGCCAATTCATTCATTTTATTAATTGTTTCTATTTAAGCTGTGGTTTTATGTTTAAAAAGTTATTTGTTTAGTTGTAAATACTGAAATTGATTCATTTATTATCCTTAAAATAGTATTTAACCAGGAAACTGTCTTTCTCTCAGTCATTGGGTCTTCAGAAATCTAGATAAAAACACTTTCAACCAGCTGGCTGGACCAGAAAATTTGGCCAAATGTAAATGCCAATTGTATAATGTAGGATAGAGATACAGACAAAATGACAACAGATATTGAAAGCATAGAGTAATTTCCATTCTAATTTTTATTTTGTCCATGAATAGTTTTTTGGCTACATTGCAAAGAAGACATGTTGTAAGTTTAGCTTTTTCTGTGTTGACAACACAGCAAATAGGCCGATCATGCCTATTTCAAATGCCATTTACAGGGCCAAGGAGAGGAGTGGAGACAAAATGAAAATAGCTATTGAGAGCTAAGAGATTACATATTTTAATAGAATAACTTTGGATTTTTAAGATTTTTAAATATTTATATGTATTTATCAACAGATCATGAAGTGGGCTTATTTGGAACACCCATGGACTTAAAGGGTACATGAAGTACCCATTAAGCCCATACCAGATTTTTGGTATATTTTGCACTGATTCTTGAAACTTTGGCAAAAACATGTCCCACTAAGAAAAGTGCTCATTCTGTTGGAAATTAATAACATTGTCTTTTTACTATTACTTTGTGGCTGCTGAAAATGTGTCCCATATATTTGTCACCACCGTCAGATATTTATAAAAAACAAACAAATCAGGCAAATACAAGGTCAGCAATATTTCTGAGGACCCCCTTTTCAAACCTTCAGCTCTACAGCATGCTTTAAGATCACTCAAGCTCCTGTAAGATTGCTATTTTCTCTTAAAATGGTTCATATTTGTTGACACTGATACTGTCGCAACCATAACATGTCAACACCGTCTCTTTTGTAAAAAAAAATATTAGATTAAATTATGACATTAATGTATACTTTTTAAAAAGAGGTTTGAAGTAGCTAGCAACAGGAGGAAAACAAAATGGCTAATGTGAACAACTCATGCATATCATGTGAAAGAGTAGATTTTTGTCACCACCGTCAGACGTCACCACCGTCAGGTTTTGTGTCTGACGGTGGTGACATGCAGTCTGACGGTGGTGACAAAAGCCTACAAATGGCCCTCAACAGAGCCTTGAATATAATTATTGATCACAATAAAATACCAATATGACATGTGATGTTTCAGTAGCCTCTTGTGTATTTTTACTTAGGTAATTCCTCCTATATTTCTTCCATATTGTCCAATCCGAGGGGATGAGTTGTGACTTCCCTCTCTCTCTCTGAATTCACTATTATGTCATGTTCATTTGGATTATGTCATTAGGGATGAACATAGTGCCCCTACTGTGCCTACTTACATAGCAATATCCCCAATATGGCATGTAGCCTATTGTATCTCCAATGACTAAAGCCAAATTAAAATGGCATGACGACATTCAGGAAGTTATGGCTAGACAGAAGCTATCAGTGGAGGAGAGAAGGAGAAGAAACAGGGAATATCAAAGGAAGCGGAGAGAAAAAATACACACTGAGCCAGTGTTAAAGGAGGAATACCTCAGAATGGAAAGGCAAAGATGGAAGAAGAGAGTTGAGGAAGGGAAGATAAAAAATGTCAGTGACTTGAATGAAAGGGAAAGGAGAAGTCAGAGAAAAGCTTGGAAACGTAGACAAAAAGTTTCAAGAGAACATAAGAGAAAGGTCTCAGAAGTCCCAGAAACTCCCCCAGATAGTCCAGTGGATCAGGCCATACACGAGCCAGCTCGAAGTAGGCAGGCTATAGCAGGAGAAAGGGAAAGAAAGAAAAGGAAAACGAGGAAGAGGAGGAAGGGGAGGAGAAGGGTGGAGGAAGGATAAGGAGGAAGGGGGAGGAAGGAGGAAGACGAGGAAGGAAGAGGAGGAAGAGTTGGAGGAAGGATAAGGAGGGAAAGAGGAGAAAGGAGGAGAGGAGGAGAGGAGGAGAGGAGGAGGAAGGAGAAGAAGGGAAGAGGAGGAAGGATAGGAGGAAGGAGAATGAGGAAGAGGTGGAGGTGGAGGAAGGAGGAGGAGGAAGAGGTGGAGGAAGGATAAGGAGGAAGGGGAGAGGAGGAAAGATAAGGAGGAGGAGGAGGAAGGATAAGGAGGAAGAGGAGGAGGAGGTGGAGGAAGGAAGAGGAGAAAGGATAAGGAGGAAGAGGAATGAGGAGAAGGAGGGAGAGGAGGAAGGATAAGGAGGAAGAGGAGGAAGGAGGAGGAGGGGGAAGGATAAGGAGGAAGGAGGGGGAAGAGGAGGAAGGAGAAGGAGGAAGAGGAAGGAGGAAGAGGAGAAAGGAGGAGAGGGGGAAGAGGAAGAGGAATGAGAAAGAGGAAGAGAGGAGGAGGATGGGGTACATTAAGTACCCATTAAGCCCATACCAGATTTTTGGTATATTTTGACAAATTAAACAATAAAAACATTAAAAATTGGTATAAATGAATGATTGACACTTCAAATTAGACATTAGACTATCATTTGAACTAAAATGTTTTCACTTACATTGGGGTGGTATATATTAAAAGTGGCTGAAAAGCAGATTTGGTGGGCTCACTCACCCTAATGTGTTAGTTTCACTTTTAATTGAACAAATTCTACATCGCGGAGGCGACGTCTCTCCCTCACCTCTGAAACAACAACAGCCTAAGGCTGAGAATAAATATATGATCTCAATAAAAACCCACCCTTCATATGTCTCTTTTAAAAGAAAAGTACTATGATAGGCAATTACACCACTTAGAATAAACAGACTTAAAAAACAGCTGTTCATTTAAGTTAATCCAAGCACAATGGACAAAGGTCAGAGCCGACTTCAGCTGTGACGACACACAGTGCCAGACCTTAGAAAAAACCCCTCCTCCACTCGGCCCGTGGCATCCATTTTAAATTAGTTCAACAAAAGGTCAAAGTTGTGACTTCACTTTGACCTAAACTTTCCACAACAAACAATGTACCCCAATTAAAAGAAAACTATAACCTATATAGAACACACACACACACACAAAGTGAGTTCAGGCTTCATACAGTCACACTAAGGGAAAATTCTAAACTCTATAAGCATAACAACAAACTTCAAAGCCAAAATGGCCGTCTTGAATGAAATGCTGAAATGTTTGCTGCACAATATTGCTGTTAATTACAATAACAACACTAATAAAACAATAACATGAATCACTTTAGATACACTCTATTACTGCACATGTACAGAATATTCCACAGTTTCACTCTGATTCAACAACAACAACACCACACAGCCTGAAGAACAATAGCCAGGCCGCAAGTAGCCTAAGCCCCAGAAAAACACATTGGCCTGGACTAATACTAGTACAACAATAAAGAGGAGAAATATTCCACCGTTTCATTGCATAGCTCTTACCAAAACCACAACACCTAGTCACAGAGCAATTACAGCTGTAAGCTTTGGAATAACCACGAGCCTATCTGCTGCTTGAGCACGCTAACGGCTAACAACGCAACATGCTAGTGTATACATTAAGACGTGCATTTACAAATGATTCATATTTCCAGCAGCACACACACAACTCATCATGTTTCTTGCTGACCAAAGACAGTCTCAACAACACACTGCAGACTTGTTCATCATAGACAATAGCAATTACAGCTCTAAGCTCTTAGCATGTTGTATAGTTAGCCGGCTAACTATACAACATGCTAACGCTAACTACCCCCTAAGCTAAGCTAATAAGTCGATATGATATCTTAATAAACGGAGCAGTAAGTTAGTCCAAACAACATAACCACACGTTTAGCTTGTATTAAAACAAACGCAAATATGTTATCACAAGCACAACAATAAGAAACTACTCATGCTAAGTTACGAGACATCTCCAAATACTAACGTTACTTACTGTAACTTAATGACTGGCCGGTCACAAAGATGAAGTCAACGCTGTGATGAGTGGGTTTGAAGATGTTCTCAGCAAAAAGCCGTGAAAAGGGTTTTCCTCAGCAAAATGCCTCGAAGACTGTCTCTCTCCCTCTATTAAGCTAATAGCGTGCTACCAGCTCAGAGTTGGGTGAAAACAGACTGAACCAGCTGCTGATGGACAGTATATACGACTGGCCGTGAACTCACCGTAACCAATCACAGCGTGGTGGGAGAGCCAGAAAGTCCGTCAATCCCCGCCCCCGGTTACTGTTGCCAGGTATCTGTTTCACCGTGAGGACAAAAAGCCACTGGCTCTGCTGAGTTGTTACGTGGCTCAATAGGTAACGCGCCGACCTTTCACGCAGGGAATCTGAGTTCGAATCCAGGCGTCAACTATAATATTTCTTTAAAATAGTTTTGTCATGATTATACACTGCTCCAAAAATAAAAACAACACTTAGAAAACACATTGTAACTCAGAGTATATATGTCATTTTGTTCTCAACTCTCTCTTTTTTTTTTTTTACAGTCTATGTTCTCAACACACCACTATACATTTAATAACAAATTATCTCATATGGTAGAGCAGATGACTTTCATGCGGGCAACCTGGGTTCGAGCCCAGGGGTTACCATGACAATTTTTATCATCATTTTCTCATGATTATATATAAAACAGTAGGAGTCTATGTGGTTGTGAAATCTGTGGCCTCTCCATTAACATTTGATAGCTCATTCACAATGCTGCAGATCAAGTTTTAACCAGAACAAAGAAATCAGATCACATCACCCCAATTATTAAGACCTTACATTGGCTCCCAGTCAGCTACAGCATAGATTTTAAAGTTCTGCTACTGGTTTACAAATCACTGAATGGTTTACGTCCAGAATACATGAATGACATGTTACTAGAGTATAAACCCAGCAGAGCTCTGAGATCTATTGACTCAGGTCAGATAGTGGAGCATAGAGTTCAGACCAGACATGGTGAAGCAGCATTTAGCTGTTATACTGCACTGCAACTCTGTCAGTCCAGATCAACTGTGACACTGGCTTCACACTCTCTCTTTTTGACTAAAATTATGGTATTACATGTTTTTAAGTCATTCTCCAATTTGTTCCATAAATTAACAGCTGTTGCCGTAATGCATTGTGGTTTGGTGTTGGTTCTGGTTTTTAACTTTATAAATATACATACCCCTCTCAGATTGTAATGGCTCTGTCTTAGATTAAACATTTTCTGACTACAGTCAGGCAGCAAGTTGTTGTTAATTTTGAACATAAGTTGTGCAGTTTGAAATCCACCAGTTGTTTGAATTTGAGTTCATTAGAATTAATAAATAATTGATTAGTTGGATGTCTATAGTCCACTTTGTTTATAAGTCGCATTGCTTTTTGAGAGTGAACCTGGGTTCGAATCCAAGCGTTAACTATAATATTTCTTTGTAATAATTTTATCATGATTATACACTGCTCCAAAAATAAAAACAACACTTAGAAAACACATTGTAACTCCAAGTATATATGTCATTTTGGTCTCAACTCTCTTCTTTTTTTTTCCAGTCTATGTTCTCAACACACCACTATACATTTAATAACAAATTTAAACTGCAATATTTGTTTAATTGAGATGTGAAGATGTAGATGAAGATGAAGATGTGTTGTTTAAATGTTCCCTTTATTTTATTGAGGAATCTATATAAAACAGTAGTTCATGTTAATGTGTAATCTGTGGCCTGTCAATAATTTTCATTTTAATTTGCCACCTCTACTGATTTCTTCAGCTGTATCTCTTTCAAATCAAATAGTAGCCCAAGACATTCGATGTATCGAGATGCTGACAGACAACAACTTAGACTCACAATGTCACACGTGAAAATGTTGTTCATTTTCTCAAGTGTTGTAGCTCATATGGTAGAGCAGATGACTTTCATGCGGGCAACCTGGGTTCGAGCCCAGGGGTTACCATGACAATTTTTATCATCATTTTCTCATGATTATATATAAAACAGTAGGAGTCTATGTGGTTGTGAAATCTGTGGCCTCTCAAATATTTCCCCTTAACATTTGATAGCTCATTCACAATGCTGCAGATCAAGTTTTAACCAGAACAAAGAAATCAGATCACATCACCCCAATTATTAAGACCTTACATTGGCTCCCAGTCAGCTACAGCATAGATTTTAAAGTTCTGCTACTGGTTTACAAATCACTGAATGGTTTACGTCCAGAATACATGAATGACATGTTACTAGAGTATAAACCCAGCAGAGTTACCAGACCAGGTATTAAAAAATATTGAGAAGGTCTTGAAAAAGTCTTAAAAAGGTTTTAAAATTAACTTCAGGATCCCTGTATATAGCCTGTGGAAGATCAGGCAGCTGGTCCTGGGGAAGGCCACCATGATGCAAATCTTTTTTAGCATTGTTTCTAGCTCTAAGTTTTCCTAACTTTAAATATTTTCCATTTATTGTATTTATGTTATTTTGGTATATTTATTTTTAATTATTTGATTTATTCCTGATTTTATTGCCTCAGATTTTCTGGTTTACTTTCACACATGTGTTTGTGAGTGTTTGTGTGTGTGACATTAAATTTGTTAGGCCTACTTGTTACTATTTCAGTGAGTGTCTTCAGTTTTTTCAGCAAAAATGCAAACTCATTCATAGAACTAAGGTGATTACATTGTTGCAGTACTTCATTCAGAAATATAAATATTACTATAAAAGTACATTTAGTTACATTTGATAACACTTGGTACACATAATGCCTTAAAAAAATAATGGCATCATTTAACAAAAAAAAAAAAACTTTAAATAGCTGCATAGTTTATTTAAGGTATTTGACAGGTAGGCTTCTTCATATAATTTATTATTGGTAATTTATTATTGACCAGGGACGGTCTCATGTTAGGAAAGATGCCTTTGGTCAGAATTATTCAATACTACCGATTTTCTTTTACAGTAAGAAAAATCATAAAGTTGTGTCGTCCCTGGGTGAACTGCTTGAACCACCAACCTTTTGGTTAACAGCTGAACACACTAATCAATAATTACAAAGTTTATGAAATAATTTGTGATGAATTTCAATGTTAAAAAAATAGAGGTTGAAAGATTATGCAATAAAAATCTCCTTCTTTTCTTTTTCTTTCCTTTTCCTCTCTTTTTTCTCCCTTTTCTCTCCTTTTTTCTTCTCCCCCCTTCTTCCCCCTCCTCTTCCTTTCTCCCCCCCCCACCCAGACTATTGTTCCCCAGCTTTAGCCCAAGACATTTGATGTACGGAGGTGCTGACATAATTTTACTGGATTTTCAACAACTCACACTTTCTTTCGTGAAAATGTCACACAGTTGCCAATGTTTCATAGCTCATTCAGTAGAGCACATGACTTTCATGTGGAGAACCTGGGTTCAAGCCCAGGGGTTAGCATAAACATTTTTATCATCATTTTCTCATGATTATTATGTTCTCAACTCTCTCTTTTTTTTTTTTTTTTTTACAGTCTATGTTCTCAACACACTACTATACATTTAATAACGAATTCAAACTGCAATATTTCATTAATTGAGATCTAAGATGTGTTGTTTAAATGTTCCCTTTATTTTATTGAGGAGTGCATATTTAATTTGTCACCTCTACTGATTACTGACAATATACTAAACTTCAGCAACTAACAGCACAAAATGTACATTTTGTGAATATTTATCATATATGAATGATAATAAAGTCTGTAATGAAGACGTTTTTAGTGTCTGTCTATAACTTTTGAATAGGCTACTACAGTACTGTTATACTACATTTTTAGGTATTGGTCTCTAGATTGAGCTAAACCATGCATATTTCCTCAACAACAATCAAGACTACTGCTGCAGTTACACCATTTTTGTAACACAACAGAGAAAAGACAATAAAAAATTTCTACACCACATCTGCTTCTGTGTCTATCTGAAAAAAAAAAAGCTATAATCACTGCTACAGTAGGAGGAGACTTCTGCTAGTTCTGTGTATTCTTCTATTCAAACCAACCTTTGTTTACATTACATGTGGTTTACGTAAAATTGTCTTTTCTTTTTAGCTGAGCAGCACAATGGAGAGTCCCTCAAAGTTTAGTTTTTCATCATTATTTCACTACTATGCTTTGTTTAATGTCTCTTTACAATTTGATTGAATTTACCTATGTATCCATATGTCTTGCAGTATCTGTAAAACACTATACAAAGTAAGTGCAATGTTGTTACCATATATAACAATGATCACTACAACTACTTCAGAACAATAAACACATTTATTATAAACAAATGAACAAAACTGAACAAAAAATGAACAAAATTAAAACAACAAATTAAAACAAAAAAAACAAATTAAAACTATTTTGGGGCAGGAAGGGGGGGTGGATTGGGGTCTGCTGCTTGTGGGGGGAGTGGGAGGGGGTCTGGTGCTGGAGTGGGGGGTGGGAGGGGGTCTGGTGCTGGAGTGGGGGGTGGGAGGGGGTCTGCTGCTTGTGGGGGGAGTGGGAGGGGGTCTGCTGCTGGAGTGGGGGGTGGAAGGGGGTCTGTTGCTGGAGGGGGAAGTGGGCTGGGTCCTGCTGCTGGACAAGGCGGTGGGCTGGGGTCTTCAAGGGAGCTCTCCATTTTCTCTGCAGACAAATGACAAAACAAAGTTACAGTGTGTAATTTCTTTATACATTTCATAACAGAAAATCTCATTGACACTTAGAAACTAGCACTCACCGTCCATTATAAAGGCAGCTGTTGCCTGGAGAATCTCCAGCTGCTGCCTCAGCTGGAGATTCTCCTTTTCTAGGGCCATGATTTTGTTGTCCATGAACGACACCTTTGCCCTCTCCGCTCTCAGGAGCCTCTCCTTCTTGATTAGAAGTTTTAGCGCCCGGTCATGGGCCTCATTTAGTTTAATGTTTTTTTCCCTTGGAGGAATGCTGGGGTCATTAGATGAATACTGCACACGCACACACACACAAAAAAAGATTAATTAGCACAGATACACACAGATAAGTGATCACTGATATGGGATTATATCACTGACATAAATAACGCACGCGCAATGAGACTCGCGCGCGAGCAAATGAGATCCGAGCGCGCGGAAATCAAACACCCCCGCACGCATTTCCTCCCCCCGAGCACTTTTCCAAGCACTCGCAAGCAATTTTGTATCCTGCATCTCTGCCCCCTGGAGCAATATTGTAGCCTGCAAGGAGAAAAACAGCTCGCGCGCACGCGCAGAGTCCGCTCGCAGTACTTTCCCCTGCTCGCGCGCACGCAGACTTCTCACGCTTGAAACTCTCCTCTCCTCGCGCAGAAAACTGTCCCCTGCTCGCGCGCGAGTGATTATTTTTAGGGGGCAATTTTTGTCAGTAGGGGGGCGGGCCTGAGGGCATGCCAATCACCGTTGTATCCCCCAATATAATTGGTTGGGGGTATTAGCCAATTGGACAGCAGGGTACGGCAACATTACTAGGACAAACGGGACAAACCACACAGCCCTGAAGGCCTGAATGACATGTGATTTTGTGTCTTGACTTCAAACTTGAAAGGAGCTGGCTTAAGTTCAGGAAGTGGCGGAGTTGTGCATATAGATTGCAGCAAATAATAAAATAAAATAAAAATAATTAAAAAAAATAATAAGAAGGCCGTGGTTCCGATCCGACCAGAGGTTATCAATGTTTTAGATCTAAACTCAGCACGTCCGGACAGTGTTGTTCGGCCTGACCATCGAAAGCTCTGTGGCCGGAGCAACACATTTATTTAGAAATGTAATCACTAGTTAACTTCAATGAATGTGTGCTCCAGATCCCTCTATTACTCTTTTAAACAGTAAACATTAGTTGACTATATTATTATTTTTTTCCATCTTCGCTGAGCATAATATTTGTTCAGAATTAAATAAAAGCCTCTCCCATATAGACACCTGTCCCAAATATAGCAGCTGGAGAAATAGCCTACTATATTGACACACATCTGCTTCCATCCCATCTATTTTTTTAAATAATTTTTGGTAACACTACATAATATGAGCCGCTTCTTACTGTGTACTTACCGTTCTATTACTTTACACCAGTTCCACAGGCGCAGGCTATTCATTCTCTCTCAAATGCACATCTATAGAAGTCTTGTATTGTCATCCCAGGACGAAACACAAACAATACATAATGTAATAATATACATATCTTAAAATGCAATAATGAGTCATTCAGAGATTTATAAAATGTTTTCATTACTGAATTACACAGAAACCACACAGCAGGTGCTATTCTCTCCTCCATACTTTGTGAGTACAGTAATGTAATTAATTACTGTTTAGGTAGAGCCTACAGTAATTTCCCTGGAAGTACAGCCTAACAATGGGGAACCAGTCTGGATTATGAATGTTCAGTTTAATTAATAAGATTAAGATAAAAAGTTAAAATCAGTTAAAAAAGGATGTGATGTGTTTAATTTCATATATTTCATGATGCTTCATTTGAGTAAGTTAAAAATAGGTGAGTCAAATGGCAGTACCGCCATCTACTGGCCGATTTTGGTTCAGCGGCTAGGCTTTGTCGATCTTGAATAAAACCTTTATGCAGGAAGAGACAGAAAAACAACAACAAAGAAGTTCAGAGCAGCACATTTGTCAGCTTCTAGCTAAGACTAGCCACTCCAGCATACATCTTCGAGTTGCATCGTCAGTACGTGTTGTTTACATGTTCATTTATGGTTATATGCTTGAGCCTTAAGTGGCAGAATATTACCGGTACATTGTGTACTTATTTGTGTTATGTATTTACATGTATTTAGCCTACTTTGAGTGACCTATTTAGTTAGCTATGCTAGGCTTTGGTAAATGTTTATTTTATGGTTTATGCATCTCCATATGCAATATTCATGACTGTATTATTTTGTCTATCTCTTTTAGTTTCACACTTTACTTCATCAATAAAACTGGCAAAAGGAATACCCAGTGTGATGTTTGGAGTGAAGAGTTTAGCTGCCTGTCAACACATGCATGCTACGCATTGAGGACAGAACAATGAAATTAGCATTGCTCTCTGGTCCTTGGTGTGTATTTTGGCACTCAGATGTTTACCTCTAGAACAAAGTTACTTCAATGCTTCACAAGATAACATCATCTGAATATAATACAAAGACGAACAAAGTGTTATAAACTGTTGAATTCCGTTTTAATCCTTTATTGTGATCTTTTTCACTGGAGTGTGGCACTCAATGATGGAGACTGAAGAATGGATGGGCTCCTCTGGATAAAAGGGTGATCTTGATCCAGCTGCTCAGGTCAAGGCAGAGATCAGGGTCATGGGTGGCTCGCCATCTCCCTCGTCAGGTAGGCCTACCGTTTCCATGGGATCTCAAAAACCTCATCTGTGTAGAAACAGAGCTATTGCTATTGTGTATCACATACTGTACAGTAAATACATCACTGTAACACAAAGTGAGAAGATTAATCACTTTTAACCGTGCAGTTTTTCTCATCATGGAATGGCCTACTTTATCCAGTTTTTACCTTTCACATCATGAATTATTAGCCTTTTAAACCATAACTTGTAATTTTTAAGCATATTAATCAGTTACAAATTATACGTACTTTTTCTTAAACTATTGAGTGAATGTTTTAACCATTTATTTAACATCTTCAATGTAGGTATAAATACAAAATCAATGCTATTACCACACTGTTTCACAACTGTAGGCTGCACCAGTACAAACACTGTTAACGTTACTCTTGACTGATTTCATCATTAATAACATTCATAACCAATAGTAAAGTTAGGTAATGGAGCTAATGTGTACAGTACTAACACAAATACAAACAGATACAATCTCAAAGCAGAACAACCGCAACACTTTACAGATCCCAGTTAGCCTGGTGCAGGGGAAAACACTATCATCTTTAGCACAAGCTCACATCGCTAGCTGCATTAGCATAGCTACGTAACTCACCAAGACGTTTATAAACGCGCTGAAACTGCCGTCGGTTCATCCCTCTCGTCTCCGCTGAGTGTTTGTTCTCTGTTTATATCATATCACATCGTAGACATTGCGTAATTTCCCTCATTTCTCCACTTCGTCTCCTCCTGTCGTCCCTGCGGGTGTGTCAACAAGCTCCGTCCTCGCTGTGAGGTGGGACTTTCTACCTTCTCAACAGGCAACCAATGACAAGTGAGCAGCTTCTGGTCTGACCAATGACAGATGGTCAAAGGTGAGTGACTCTGATTGACAACTAAGTTCATCCTATTTGATTCTAACCTGTCTAAATACGCTGCTATTATTGATCACATAAGTTGTCAATCAGAGTCACTCACCTTTGACCATCTGTCATTGGTCAGACCAGAAGCTGCTCACTTGTCATTGGTTGCCTGTTGAGAAGGTAGAAAGTCCCACCTCACAGCGAGGACGGAGCTTGTTGACACACCTGCAGGGACGACAGGAGGAGACGAAGTGGAGAAATGAGGGAAATTACGCAATGTCTACGATGTGATATGATATAAACAGAGAACAAACACTCAGCGGAGACGAGAGGGATGAACCGACGGCAGTTTCAGCGCGTTTATAAACGTCTTGGTGAGTTACGTAGCTATGCTAATGCAGCTAGCGATGTGAGCTTGTGCTAAAGATGATAGTGTTTTCCCCTGCACCAGGCTAACCGGGATCTGTAAAGTGTTGCGGTTGTTCTGCTTTGAGGTTGTATCTGTTTGTATTTGTGTTAGTACTGTACACATTAGCTCCATTACCTAACTTTACTATTGGTTATGAATGTTATTAATGATGAAATCAGTCAAGAGTAACGTTAACAGTGTGTGTACTGGTGCAGCCTACAGTTGTGAAACAGTGTGGTAATAGCATTGTTTTGTATTTATACCTACATTGAAGATGTTAAATAAATGGTTAAAACATTCACTCAATAGTTTAAGAAAAAGTACGTATAATTTGTAACTGATTAATATGCTTAAAAATTACAAGTTATGGTTTAAAAGGCTAATGATTCATGATGTGAAAGGTAAAAACTGGATAAAGTAGGCTATTCCATGATGAGAAAAACTGCACGGTTAAAAGTGATTAATCTTCTCACTTTGTGTTACAGTGATGTATTTACTGTACAGTATGTGATACACAATAGCAATAGCTCTGTTTCTACACAGATGAGGTTTTTGAGATCCCATGGAAACGGTAGGCCTACCTGACGAGGGAGATGGCGAGCCACCCATGACCCTGATCTCTGCCTTGACCTGAGCAGCTGGATCAAGATCACCCTTTTATCCAGAGGAGCCCATCCATTCTTCAGTCTCCATCATTGAGTGCCACACTCCAGTGAAAAAGATCACAATAAAGGATTAAAACGGAATTCAACAGTTTATAACACTTTGTTCGTCTTTGTATTATATTCAGATGATGTTATCTTGTGAAGCATTGAAGTAACTTTGTTCTAGAGGTAAACATCTGAGTGCCAAAATACACACCAAGGACCAGAGAGCAATGCTAATTTCATAATCCAGACTGGTTCCCCATTGTTAGGCTGTACTTCCAGGGAAATTACTGTAGGCTCTACCTAAACAGTAATTAATTACATTACTGTACTCACAAAGTATGGAGGAGAGAATAGCACCTGCTGTGTGGTTTCTGTGTTATTCAGTAATGAAAACATTTTATAAATCTCTGAATGACTCATTATTGCATTTAAAGATATGTATATTATTACATTATGTATTGTTTGTGTTTCGTCCTGGGATGACAATACAAGACTTCCATAGATGTGCATTTGAGAGAGAATGAATAGCCTGCGCCTGTGGAACTGGTGTAAAGTAATAGAACGGTAAGTACACAGTAAGAAGCGGGTCATATTAAGTAGTGTTACCAAAAATTATTTAAAAAAATAGATGGGATGGAAGCAGATGTGTGTCAATATAGTAGGCTATTTCTCCAGCTGCTATATTTGGGACAGGTGTCTATATGGGAGAGGCTTTTAAAGAGTAATAGAGGGATCTGGAGCACACATTCATTGAAGTTAACTAGTGATTACATTTCTAAATAAATGTGTTGCTCCGGCCACAGAGCTTTCGATGGTCAGGCCGAACAACACTGTCCGGACGTGCTGAGTTTAGATCTAAAACATTGATAACCTCTGGTCAGATCGGAACCACGGCCTTCTTATTATTTTTTAAATTATTTTTATTTTATTTTATTATTTGCTGCAGTCTATATGCACAACTCCGCCACTTCCTGAACTTAAGCCAGCTCCTTTCAAGTTTGAAGTCAAGACACAAAATCACATGTCATTCAGGCCTTCAGGGCTGTGTGGTTTGTCCCGTTTGTCCTAGTAATGTTGCCGTACCCTGCTGTCCAATTGGCTAATACCCCCAACCAATTATATTGGGGGATACAACGGTGATTGGCATGCCCTCAGGCCCGCCCCCCTACTGACAAAAACCGCCCCCTAAAAATAATCACTCGCGCGCGAGCAGGGGACAGTTTTCTGCGCGAGGAGAGGAGAGTTTCGAGCGTGAGCAGTCTGCGTGCGCGCGAGCAGGGGAAAGTACTGCAAGCGGACTCTGCGCGCGCGCGAGCTGTTTTTCTCCTTGCAGGCTACAATATTGCTCCTGGGGACAGAGATGCAGGATACAAAATTGCTCACGAGTGCTTGGAAAAGTGCTCAAGGGGAGGAAATGCACGCAGGGGTGTTTGATTTCCGCGCGCTCGGATCTCATTTGCTCGCGCGCGAGTCTCATTGCGCGTGCGTTATTTATGTCAGTGATATAATCCCATAACTGATGAGACAGAACAAATATTTAAACATTACTGTTAATATTCACATTGTATTTCTCAGGAAGACACAATAATGGATGTTTCTAGATCACAATTATGTTATTGTACATAATCTACACTCGATTAGGGCTGACCCCCCCCAAAAATCGAAGCTTGGCCTTTTTTTTCTCTGTCAAACTGCAAATTTTGGCCAATTTTGATACTTTCATTATATGAACAGAATAATATAGAATACAATACATTAAAATAGAATACAAATTTTATTTTAATGTATGAATCTATGAAGTTCTATGCAACAACTCTGAGTGCGTTCTGGAAATGTGGGTCATCTGCAGGAAGAAGAGGACTTGATAATTTTGTTTTTTTATAAGATAAGTTTCTACCTCTAGATAAGTTTCTTTTTTTCAGTTTTTTGACTAGTCAAATGGTCTTTGGTCACATTATGCTATTTTTTTTTCACATCACGCTCTTATGCACTTAGAAATCTCACCTGAAAACTCAACTATTTATGACATTTTTAATGTCTGTCTATAACAGGCTACTACTTTTGTACTACATATTTAGGTATTTGTCTCTACATTGAACTGAACCATGTACATTTCCTCAACTACAATGAAAAAAAAGCGGACTCCCACCCCTATCGGTGGAGCACCTCATCGAATTAACATAATTGACATAAAGTGTTAATAAACCTTGTTGATAGGCTGTACAAACTAATAATCTGTCAACAAGTGGCTTCACATGTAGGCTACTTGCTTGGACATTATGCTAATGCTCACTAGAATTTTTCATGTTTAAGCTAACCATGTGCTCACCTGTAGCTAAAGACTATCCCAAGTTAGCCTACTTCTGCGGCTCAATCAATTCATTTATATTTATTTTGTATTGAGCCTACATTAATTAAATGTTTTGTATTTTCCCGTGTTTTATTTTTCATGATAATGTAAGTACATTGTCATGAAAAAAACAGAAAAAGTCAATACTCACAGCGGCAATGACCAGGTCCTTTCGGACCGCCTCGCTTTCCTGGTCCTGTCCCATGGGATATTTGGATGGTGAATCCATCTACAATAAATTACAAAATAAACACAATAACTAACACAGTTTAATTATTGGCAACAAATATTTGAAATAGTTTTATCTTCCATGCTAATAACTATGCTATAACGACACCTACCGCGATTAGAAGATGGTTTGAGGAGTAAAATGTCGGGCCTAGCAGGTAGACTGACTTTTATAGAGGGATTGTCAGCCTACGTCACAGACGTTCTACTGCGCATGTCGCCTGCAGAAAGAGAGCAGTAACAGCCGGGGAACTATGGGATCTATTGGTAACACTAATTGTTGTGAAAAAAAAAAAAAACTCGCAAATTTGACAGAAAACTTCAACTCGCCCCTTCAAAGGAAACCGAGAGAGAAAATAGTACATTGTCGATTAATTTCGAGAAATAGTGTGTCTTGGTTTGTATGGTGATGAAGATAAATATCCAGCCAATGAGTTGTGAAATGTTTCCTCCGACAGTAACTGAACACCAGGTCACATAGCCTACTAATGGAAAGCAAGCTGAGATTAATATGCTGTTTTGAATTAGGATAAGGTCCCCCCACCCCCTCCCTCGTCTCTGAACAAGCAGGTCTCTTTTTGTTTGCTTTAAAATAAAAATAAACATAAAATGCGCTGCCCCCGCTGTGGTACGGCACATCCACCTTAAAGCAGAGCGCTCCTCTACTCGTCTGTGCAGCTGCAGTGACGGGGCAGCCGGGCTGGATGTAGCCCAACATCGTCCTTACAAAGTGAAGCCGTATTGCATGATGCACTCAATACAAAGTTTGTTCTGACTTTCTATAACAGAGAGTGCACAGCATTAAGTGTAAACCCTCTTGAGGTCAGCTCGCTAAGTTAACCTGTAACCTTCATCACCACGGACAGCGCCGCGGATGGTACCCTGCTCACTCAACACAAACAAAACCGGAAGTCATTTTCGAGTGCCGAAAAGACGGACATTTGTCAGTGACAGACCCACTAAAACACTGAATAAAATTACAAGCTTGCCCTCTTTTTCAAGCTGAAGATGTGCCCGACAAAACCGCTTTGGTTGATTGTATCCATCGTGACCAGACAATCCATCGTAGGTTACGTTTACCCGCAATGCTAATGCTATGAGCTATTATCCGTCAGACTGCGCACCCGCTTTGCGCATCTCTCGTCGCCTGTCAATCAAAGTCACGGGGGTGAAAACTTTTTGGTCCAATAGCAGAGACTCTAAGGTGTGACCTGATGTGGGCAATTCCACCATAAGAGTGCCATTTCTGTCCCCAGCATATTACATGTATAAAAACATGTAATAATATAATATAAATTGCATTTAATTAATAAACAAAGCACCATACACATGAATCACTGTAGAAATTAAAGATATATAATTTTTAATTACTATAAAAAGGCTTTCAAACCACTGAAACATAGCCTTTGTTGCATGTCCCCAGAGACAAACGCTATAGTTTACCACAATGCATTATGAATAAAATCCTTCTAAAATCTCATTGTTTTTGCATATTAGTGTGACTTATTATTATATCTACACTTGTATAACATTTTTTAAATTAAAACCTAATTATATTTTGGTTAAAATTCAGATTTTAGTCCCATCCCCAGGTTTTCACTCAGTGCTGTTACCAAAACACATTCTACACTCTAAAAGTTTTGAAACATTTCACCAGTGACATGTTCTGCTGGAAGTGACATCATTTAGGTCTTTTGAAAGTCATGGGAAGACCAACATTAAATTCTGTACTTCATTTTTCCTGAAATTGAATGATATTGTAGGTATGTCAGGGTCCGTCACTCTTAAAACTCATTCCTGTTACCTAAATTATCTCTAGACAGTGTTTGTTGATATCAAAAGTGAAATATTCAGTTAAATCCTCAGAATGTGCTCTGTGTGCTCAGGCTATTAGTATAGATGCTATTTGGCTAGATTTCACACAATTGCTGATTTTATGCTAAAAACTCATTGATGTTACCCTCATTGCTGTTACTTTTTCTTCAAAAATGCAATGATAAAAGCAGCAATAAATTAAATAAAGTAGCCTGAGATTGACCAGTACTCATTTTGAATGAGTAAATGTGTATATTAAAAAATTCTATACTGAAATGGGATGAAAAATGAAGTTTAATTTTTAAGAGTTACAATGAGCAAATGGCACTCTTTTGGCTTAATGACCCATGTATAATGATTGGGCAAAGCTTAAGCCTGCACCCAGCTGGTTCCTGTGGTACCCTCTCCCCCTAGTGTCAACATGTAAGCAATACAAGTATCCACAAAAAGTGTGTTTTTACTGCCCCAAGTTTAATTAAAATAATAATAAAAGACAAAATGAAATATTTCAAATGTCCTTGTTACTTTAAGCCATCACTGATGGTTGTGGAATGTTTACTTCTGGAGTTTTAAAGGAAAATAACAATATAATACAGGCGAAAATAAGTCAAATTCCTGTTTAGATGGGTTTTGGACACTAAATATTCTTCCCCATAAATTACATTTTCAAATGGCATTGTACTTATGTAACTGGTGTTCCTAAAAGCCATCAAGTATGTGATTGGCCCCAGTAAGTTATCTGTTGGAGAAAAAAAAACACCTTGATATATGATAATACATATACGCCCCCTACTGGACTCTCAGGTACTACACCTCAAAAAAGGTAAAATACATACAAACTGCCTATGACTGAAACTGTTACTCTGTGAAAAACAATTAATAATTTTCCTACTATAGGCTACAACAACAACAAACTATACATGATAAAATATTAAAATATAAAAAACAAGCTATACATATTAAAATAGCAATAGAATTAATGTGATGTTCAAGTAAATAAAACAATAAATTTTCAGTGTTGAATTAGCGCAAAGTAGGAATTTGGGTAACACTTTATAATGAGTACACACTATTAAGCATTAGTTAAGCATTAATAAATATTGAATTCATCATTTATAACACATGAATACTCATTAGTATGTAGTTAGTAAACATAGTTATAAATGTTTTACTCATCATTGATAAGCACAGTAGTTATGGATTAGTAAACACTGAATTCATCATTTATAAAGCATGTTTCTGACGTAAATACTCATTAGTAAGTGGTTTACAATCACAGTTGTAAATGTTTTACTCTTCATTAATAAGCTCATCTATATAAATGATGGATTCAGCATTCCCAAGCGCTCTTACGCGTTCAGTATGAATGGTTTAGTGAGTGTTAGTAAATGTTTTATAAAAACTCACAAATTTCATTTCCAATGGATGACTTATAAACAGTTATTAATGCAGGAATTCATGAATTCAGGCAGTTACAAAGCACTTACTACTCGTTAATTAAGTATTTTGTGTGAGCTCATCTAAAGTGGGCACTATCTATGCCTTATAGAGCATTTACAAATGAGATATTAAGATTCACAAGGAGAGACACAACACGATATGGTTCATATTGCATTGTATTTATTGCAACTTGGGAATATTATAAGAGTCTGGTAAAAATAAAACTGATCAACCAGCGCATCCAGCGTTTACCATTTGTATTTATAAACGAGTCTGTGGCGGCCGCGACTCTCTCCCTGCTCTCTCCCTCTCGCGCACACACGGGCAGATGGACAGGTCGTGTTGTGACGGTAACATGCTAATGCTAGCTATAGTGTTCTGCTATCCGCCCCCCATGGGGGGGGTTCCCAGTAGTGAAATGGCACCCGGGTACCGCCCAAGCCGAGCGAGTACTCGGATATCGGCTTCAGCCCTACAAACAATACGGCATCTACACTGATATCAGTTCACTCCGAACCATAGACTGTATAAAGTTCCGAACATACATCCATGACCCCGAAGCAGTCTTTTGCCCCCTGTTTTTGGTTGCACGCGCACCGGCGGCCGCTGGACGTGTACGTCGACGAGCCTACGTCATCAACGTCACAACGCCTGGACGACGCTGGGAGGCGGCAACACTGCAGCCGGTGCAGCCTGGTGCAGCAGCTAAGATGAATGGAGAGTTGGAGACGGAGAACTCTGCCCAGAATCGACGAGTCCGGCGGACGCGGGCCCAGAAGAAAGCCGGTGTGGAGATGGATATCGAAGTCGGCGGTCGTCAGCGGCACTAGTGGTGAGTATGTGTTCGTTTTGTTTGCTGCCACACATGGTCCATGGATGATAGCTAACGTTAGCTTGTCTGCAGCTGAAGGCTTTAGCTCTCGCTCCCTGACATACTACCGCGACATGTAAACACACATTTCAGGACTGCTGACTTGTATCATCAGAGCAGCCTCCTTTCATATTTAATAGAGGGGGGACAATAACTGACTCTCATCTGTCAGAATGTGCCTGCTGTAAAGGATAATCATAGCTGAAAATCACAGGTTATTATGTCTGTTCTGATTTTACAAGCCAATGTGTGACTGTGTGTGTGTGTGTGTGTGTGTGTGTGTGTGTGTGTGTGTGTGTGTGTGTGTGTGTGTGTGTGTGACTTAAGTTAAATATCCTTTTTTTCCCCCCTCTTTTCTTTATTTTTAAACTGTTGCTAATTTTCCTTTTTTGTTCTCTAAATTGCAGTCCAAAATCTGGATCAGGCCGTTTCCCGGTACAAGAAAATTCTCTGGCCGTTTGGTCTGCTGCTTTCAAGCGTGTTGGGATGGACCGGAACACTGCTCCAACCGCAGAGAGCTGCCCCCAGCAAATATAAGGAACTGACTTAATTTTTTGATACAGAAAAAAACAAATTAAATAGGCTACAGAAGGATTTTTTTCAAAGAATTATTTGCTGAACTTAAACTTCTGTGATCCACTGTTGGCGTTTTTATTCTGCCATGCTTACCCTTGTTTTACATCAACAGAACAGTTACAATATGTTGGGAAGTTGCAATAAATACAATGCAATATGAACTATCCCTTTGTGTTGTGTCTCTCCTTGGTCTGTTAAGATAACCAAGACTTTTATGAGTCTTGAGGCATTGCAGCCTTAATATCTCATTTGTAAATGCTCTATAAGGCATAGATAGTGCCCACTTTAGATGAGCTCACACAAAATACTTAATTAACAAGTAGTAAGTGCTTTGTAACTGCCTGAATTCATGAATTCCTGCATTAATAACTGTTTATAAGTCATCCATTGGAAATGAAATTTGTGAGTTTTTATAAATCATTTACTAACACTCACTAACCATTCATACTGAACGCGTAAGAGCGCTTGGAAATGCTGAATCCATCATTTATATAGATGAGCTTATTAATGAAGAGTAAAACATTTACAACTGTGATTGTAAACCACTTACTAATGAGTATTTACGTCAGAAACATGCTTTATAAATGATGAATTAAGTGTTTACTAATCCATAACTACTGTGCTTATCAATGATGAGTAAAACATTTATAACTATGTTTACTAACTACATACTAATGAGTATTCATGTGTTATAAATGATGAATTCAATATTTATTAATGCTTAACTAATGCTTAATAGTGTGTACTCATTATAAAGTGTTACCGGAATTTGAAATGTGTGTAACTGTGTGTAGAATTATAAAGTGATTTTTACTTTAAAATATGACCACAGTCTTTTTTTTAGCTGTTTTCATACAGTGTGATGCTGTCCCTTCGACAGCGCAGCTGCAGCAGCCTTTGTGAGAAGCTGCTCCACTGTCTGTCCACTGTGTGATGGAGACGGTGCTGCTCATTGTCCATGATGAAGAACAGTTTATTCAGTGTCCTCCTCTCCACCACAGTCGCAAAGGAATCCAGCCTGAGACCCAGCACAGAGCCAGCCTTCTTGCTGATCATATCAAGTCTGTTGGTGTCGCTGGCTCTGATGCTGCTGCCCCAACACATAATAGCAAAGAAGATGGCGCTGGCAAAAACAGACTTTTGAACAGCCTCTGTGTTAGATTTCCAGTCCAGTCTGTTGTCAATCACCACTCCAAGGTAATTGGGATTCCTCATCTTCCTCCACCACCTCCCCTCAGATCCACAGTGGCTCCTCCTGAAGACTCACTTCCTCATTAGATGATTTAATGGGATGGATAAATAACATTTCATAGAGTGGAAAAGGTGAAGGACTGTTCACCTGTCCAGTGTGGGAGGATGAATTGGAAAGACTCACAGTAGGGCTTCCATCTGAACGTTATTCCCTCTGAGCTGGACCAATGAGGCTCACCTCAATGCAAAAAAACAAACAAAAAAACCATCAACCCTAAGTGCACATTTAAGATTCCTGACATGAATCCATGAACACAACAACAGCCGTGATTTCATTTTGATCTCTCTCAGCGATTACACTGAATGTGAATTGGTTTAAATACACAATCTATGTCTCCAAGTCACTGACTTTTCCTAAAAGCATGTGACAAATCATCCTGTGAAATTCTCATTACTTCAGGTCAAAGGCAACGTTGTACAACTGAATCAAATTAACTGTTTACATAACTTGATTCTGTTGCCTGTGGATGTGACACAACTCATCTTATGCATTTTGGCGTTTCTCAAATCAAAGAGAGAGGTAAAAAAAAAAAGAACCCTATGTACATATCTTACATCTGAATGGTTACCTGGCAATTGAAAGGCACAGAAAAGCTTCTTTGACAAGACCACACATAGATACTGTAGCCAAAAGATGTTCTTCAGTGAAAAACCTGATGTTCTCCACACCAAGTTCCTCTGCTGCAGACGCCACAGCCCCCGTGCGCCTCAGGCCCCGCGGTGGCGTGGAGCGAGGGCCCGTCATAGCCGCTTGCGGCTTTAATTAGGGCCCGAGCCTGTGTCAACGACCCAGGGAGGTCCCTATTGTTATTCGACATGCACATTAGTCAACGTGCCAGCCGACGAGTAACAACAAGTAAGCAAGCTAGTACTCAAGTACTGCATAGACCTGGCAGCAAAAACCCCAGATATTGTAATGTTTATTATTATTATTATTATTATTATTATTCCGCGACTTTAAACCCCGATTTGACCCCTTTGCCACGCTCGAAAACTCACGAAATTTGGGACACACGTCGGGTTTTGCGAAAATTGACGTCTGATGCTATCGCCGTTTGTGGGCGGGGCAAATTGGCACAACAGCGCCCCCTTGAACTTTTGACCCCCGGCCATAGGGACCAAAATTTTTTTTCCCGCAGGCTGCCCAAACTTGGTACACATATGTATCATACCCAGACATGAAAAAAATTTGTTTCGTGCGAAGCCCAAAACCCAACAGGAAGTCGGCCATTTTGGTTAGCATTTATTTTACGCAAAACGAACTCCTCCGAGGGATTACGCCCGATCGGCTCCAAATTGGGTTCAGAACATCGTCAGACCTAGCTGAGCTTATCTTGTGCTCCGCAGGTCTGTAGCTCAAAGGGGTTGGCCTCTGGCGTGCCCCGAAGTTTGGCGACTGTTTCGGTGCTCGCCATGTAAATACGAATGGCTCTCATGCCCACATACTTGATCGTAGACGCTTCAAACTTGGTGCAAAAATCTATGGCGAGACCCTGAACGATCCGACATATTATTTGCCTACGTCGCTCATAGCGCCCCCCGGTGGTCACAGGAAACGTACAAAAATTCGTTAAAAATACGTAGTTGACCAAATCGACTTCGTTACACTTCTAGTACATGCAGACCCGGATGGTGAAGCTACATCATGAACGCTTTGACCCTACGAGCAACGGCGTCCGTGTGCCGCCGCGGCGACTGCCGATTTTTTGTCGTAAAATTACGTTTCCCAATTACGCGCACATACTTCGTCGTAGCCACTTGAAATTCAAAGGACATGACGTTGGCTCCGCCCTGAACGTTTTGATGTATCGACTTCCTGCCTGGCTCATAGCGCCCCCCGGTGGTAACAGGAAGTACGCAAAAATTTGTTAAAAATCCATACTTCACCCGATCAACTTCATTCCACTTCTAATACATGTAGAACCAGTTGCTGAAGCTACATTATGAACGCTGTGAAGCTACGACGAACGGCGTCCGTGTGCCGCCGCGGCGACTGATGATTTTTTATCGTACAATTACGTTTGCCTTTTTCGTGGCTTTAACGAAGTCGTGTCCTCACGAAATTTCATCCACAGGTCAAGAATGGCGAGCTCTTTCAGCGGATAGAGTCGTTTCCCATGGGCGTGGCTAAATGCCTCAATAGCGCCCCCTTGAAGTTTTTCCGAAATTCTCCATAGACAAATTTCGCTTACTTTGTCGTACACATACGAAACTCGACACACACGTGTATCATACCCAAACATACAAAAAATTGAATTGGAGCCACGCCCTAAACCCAACAGGAAGTCGGCCATTTTGGTTAGCATTTCTTTGACGCAAAACGAACTCCTCCGAGGGAGTTCGCCCGATTGACTTCAAATTGGGCACGGAACATCTCCAGACTGAGCTGATTACGGCTTGTGCTCCGCAGGTGTGTAGGTCAAAGGGCGTGGCTACTAGGGCACGGCCAAGTTCCCGAATTCAGCTAAAAAGGTTTAAATGCTATCGCGCCCACAGATTTGATCGCAGCAGCTTCAAACTTGGTGCACATGATGATGGCGTGACCCTGAACGATCCGACATATTATTTTCCTACGTCACTCATAGCGCCCCCCGGTGGTAACAGGAAGTGCGCTAAAATTCATTAAAAATACATCGTTGACCCCATCAACTTCATTCCACTTCTAAAACATGCCGAACAAGTTGGTGAAGGTATTTCGTGAACGCTATGACGCTACGGCTAATGGCCCCCTTGTGGCGGCGACAGGAATAGCGCTCCATCGTGAACTGCCACCTCCCACGGATTTTGCCCGATTGACTTCATATTCGCTACAGATCATCAGGAGACCGAGCTGGTCAAACACTATTAAAAGCTTTTCTCTACGTGAAACGGCGTGGCCGCTAGGGGGCGACAAAGTTGGCCAACTGCTCGTTTAGTCGCCATGCTATTACGTTTGCCTTCCACGCCCACATACTTGGTCGTAGTCACTTCAAAATTTCAGTACATGATCAGGGGCCGGCCCTCTACGCCTCCATTTGATCGTACGCTAGCTCGCTCAATACGCCCCCTTGTGGACACAGGAAATGTCGCGTTTTGCATCGACATTGTCCGATCGGCTCGAAACTTCACATGTGTGATGAGGTCACGACCCCGTACGCAACGGCCCACATCCCGTTACCGCCCCCTGGTGGACGAACCGTAAACCTGCCGTAACTCCATCGTACGTTGTCCGTTTTGCTCGAAACTTCACGTGTTCGACGAGGGGACCGCCCTCGACGCAGCCGCCCGCGTCCGGTTGCGCGCGGGGGTTTTCGAAGAGCGGCCCGGGGGTAGCGGGGACGCCGAGTGGCGTGGAGCGAGGGCCCGTCATAGCCGCTTGCGGCTTTAATTATTATTATTATTATTATTATTATTCCGCGAGTTCGAACCAGATTTCGACCCCTTTCCCAAGCCGAGAAACGGATGAAATTTAACACGCAGGGGGGGAAGCCCAAAAATTGCGATTCTATGGTGGTCTCGCATGTGGGCGTGGCCAAATGGCACCACAGCGCCCCCTAGACCGCGCATAGGAAATGGCAGTCTGCGACACCGATTTGTCCGAAACTTGGTAAACATATTCATCAACCAAAGATCTTCAAAAAATCTCATTACGGACATACCCGACAACCAACAGGAAGTCGGCCATTTTGCTTCAAAGTTGGTTTACGCAAAACGAACTCCTCCGAGGGGTTACGCCCGATCGGCTCCAAATTGGGTAGAGAACATCGTCAGACCTAGCTGAGCTTATCTTGTGCTCCGCAGGTCTGTAGCTCAAAGCGCTTGGCCTCTGGCGTGCCCCGAAGTTTGGCGACTGTTTCGTTGCTCGCCATGAAAATACGAACGGCTCTCATGCCCACATACTTGATCGTAGACACTTCAAACTTGGTGCAAAAATCTATGGCGAGACCCTGAACGATCCGACATATTATTTGCCGACGTCGCTCATAGCGCCCCCCGGTGGTAACAGGAAACGTACAAAAATTCGTAAAAAATACGTAGTTGACCAAATCGACTTCGTTACACTTCTAGTACATGCAGACCCGGATGGTGAAGCTACATCATGAACGCTTTGACCCTACGAGCAACGGCGTCCGTGTGCCGCCGCGGCGACTGCCGATTTTTTGTCGTAAAATTACGTTTCCCAATTACGCGCACATACTTCGTCGTAGCCACTTGAAATTCAAAGGACATGACGTTGGCTCCGCCCTGAACGTTTTGATATATCGACTTCCTGCCTGGCTCATAGCGCCCCCCGGTGGTAACAGGAAGTACGCAAAAATTCGTTAAAAATCCATACTTCACCCGATCAACTTCATTCCACTTCTAATACATGCAGAACCAGTTGCTGAAGCTACATTATGAACGCTGTGAAGCTACGACGAACGGCGTCCGTGTGCCGCCGCGGCGACTGGCGATTTTTTATCGTACAATTACGTTTGCCTTTTTTGTGGCTTTAACGAAGTCGTGTCCTCACGAAATTTCATACACAGGTCAAGAATGGCGAGCTCTTTCAGCGGATAGAGTCGTTTCCCATGGGCGTGGCTAAATGCCTCAATAGCGCCCCCTTGAAGTTTTTCTGAAATTCTCCATAGACAAATTTCGCTTACTTTGTCGTACACATACGAAACTCGACACACACGTGTATCATACCCAAACATACAAAAAATTGAATTGGAGCCACGCCCTAAACCCAACAGGAAGTCGGCCATTTTGGTTAGCATTTCTTTGACGCAAAACGAACTCCTCCGAGGGAGTTCGCCCGATTGACTTCAAATTGGGCACGGAACATCTCCAGACTGAGCTGATTACGGCTTGTGCTCCGCAGGTGTGTAGGTCAAAGGGCGTGGCTGCTAGGGCACGGCCAAGTTCCCGAATTCAGCTAAAAAGGTTTAAATGCTATCGCGCCCACAGATTTGATCGCAGCGGCTTCAAACTTGGTGCACATGATGATGGCGTGACCCTGAACGATCCGACATATTATTTTCCTACGTCACTCATAGCGCCCCCCGGTGGTAACAGGAAGTGCGCTAAAATTCATTAAAAATACATAGTTGCCCCCATCAACTTCATTCCACTTCTAAAACATGCCGAACAAGTTGGTGAAGGTATTTCGTGAACGCTGTGACGCTACGGCTAATGGCCCCCTTGTGGCGGCGACAGGAATAGCGCTCCACCGTGAACTGCCACCTCCCACGGATTTTGCCCGATTGACTTCATATTCGCTACAGATCATCAGGAGACCGAGCTGGTCAAACACTATTAAAAGCTTTTCTCTACGTCAAACGGCGTGGCTGCTAGGGGGCGACAAAGTTGGTCAACTGCTCGTTTAGTCGCCATGCTATTACGTTTGCCTTCCACGCCCACATACTTGGTCGTAGTCACTTCAAAATTTCAGTACATGATCAGGGGCCCGCCCTCTACGCCTCCATTTGATCGTACGCTAGCTCGCTCAATACGCCCCCTTGTGGACACAGGAAATGTCGCGTTTTGCATCGACATTGTCCGATCGGCTCGAAACTTCACATGTGTGATGAGGTCACGACCCCGTACACAACGGCCCACATCCCGTTACCGCCCCCTGGTGGACGAACCGTAAACCTGCCGTAACTCCATCGTACGTTGTCCGTTTTGCTCGAAACGTCACGTGTTCGACGAGGGGACCGCCCTCGACGCAGCCGCCCACGTCCGGTTGCGCGCGGGGGTTTTCGAAGAGCGGCCCGGGGGTAGCGGGGACGCCGAGTGGCGTGGAGCGAGGGCCCGTCATAGCCGCTTGCGGCTTTAATTATTATTATTATTATTCCCCGAGTTCGAACGCGATTTCGACCCCTTTCCCAAGCCGGGAAACGGATGAAATTTTACACGCAGGGGGGGAAGCCCAAAAATTGCGATTCTGTGGTGGTCTCGCATGTGGGCGTGGCAAAATGGCACCACAGCGCCCCCTAGACCGCGCATAGGAAATGGCAGTCTGCGACACCGATTTGTCCGAAACTTGGTAAACATATTCATCAACCCAAGATCTTCAAAAAATCTCATTACGGACATACCCGACAACCAACAGGAAGTCGGCCATTTTGCTTCAAAGTTGGTTTACGCAAAACGAACTCCTCCGAGGGGTTACGCCCGATCGGCTCCAAATTGGGTCCAGAACATCGCCAGACCTAGCTGAGCTTATCTTGTGCTCCGCAGGTCTGTAGCTCAAAGCGCTTGGCCTCTGGCGTGCCCCAAAGTTTGGCGACTGTTTCGGTGCTCGCCATGTAAATACGAACGGCTCTCATGCCCTCATACTTGTTCGTAGACGCTTCAAACTTGGTGCAAAAATCTATGGAGAGACCCTGAACGATCCGACATATTATTTGCGTACGTCGCTCATAGCGCCCCCCGGTGGTAACAGGAAACGTACAAAAATTCGTTAAAAATACGTAGTTGACCAAATCGACTTCGTTACACTTCTAGTACATGCAGACCCGGATG
Organism: Trachurus japonicus; assembly: GCF_045865225.1. Lineage (NCBI taxonomy): Eukaryota > Metazoa > Chordata > Actinopteri > Carangiformes > Carangidae > Trachurus > Trachurus japonicus. Next base: position 3,884,890 of record NC_140922.1, read on the forward strand.
GTGAAGCTACATCATGAACGCTTTGACCCTACGAGCAACGGCGTCCGTGTGCCGCCGCGGCGAAAGTGTATCATCCCAATTTAAATTTCGTTTGCCTTTCACGCGCACATACTTCGTCGTAGCCACTTGAAATTCAAAGGACATGACGTTGGCTCCTCCCTGAACGTTTTGATGTATCGACTTCCTGCCTGGCTCATAGCGCCCCCCGGTGGTAACAGGAAGTACGCAAAAATTCGTTAAAAATCCATACTTCACCCGATCGACTTCATTCCAATTCTAATACATGCAGAACCAGTTGCTGAAGCTACATTATGAACGCTGTGAAGATACGACGAACGGCGTCCGTGTGCCGCCGCGGCGACTGACGATTTTTTATCGTACAATTACGTTTGCCTTTTTCGTGGCTTTAACGAAGTCGTGTCCTCACGAAATTTCATCCACGGGTCAAGAATGGCGAGCTCTTTCAGCGGATAGAGTCGTTTCCCATGGGCGTGGCTAAATGCCTCAATAGCGCCCCCTTGAAGTTTTTCCGAAATTCTCCATAGACAAATTTCGCTTACTTTGTCGTACACATACGAAACTCGACACACACGTGTATCATACCCAAACATACCAAAAATTGAATTGGAGCCACGCCCTAAACCCAACAGGAAGTCGGCCATTTTGGTTAGCATTTCTTTGACGCAAAACGAACTCCTCCGAGGGAGTTCGCCCGATTGACTTCAAATTGGGCACGGAACATCTCCAGACTGAGCTGATTACGGCTTGTGCTCCGCAGGTGTGTAGGTCAAAGGGCGTGGCTACTAGGGCACGGCCAAGTTCCCGAATTCAGCTAAAAAGGTTTAAATGCTATCACGCCCACAGATTTGATCGCAGCAGCTTCAAACTTGGTGCACATGATGATGGCGTGACCCTGAACGATCCGACATATTATTTTCCTACGTCACTCATAGCGCCCCCCGGTGGTAACAGGAAGTGCGCTAAAATTCATTAAAAATACATAGTTGCCCCCATCAACTTCATTCCACTTCTAAAACATGCCGAACAAGTTGGTGAAGGTATTTCGTGAACGCTATGACGCTACGGCTAATGGCCCCCTTGTGGCGGCGACAGGAATAGCGCTCCATCGTGAACTGCCACCTCCCACGGATTTTGCCCGATTGACTTCATATTCGCTACAGATCATCAGGAGACCGAGCTGGTCAAACACTATTAAAAGCTTTTCTCTACGTGAAACGGCGTGGCTGCTAGGGGGCGACAAAGTTGGTCAACTGCTCGTTTAGTCGCCATGCTATTACGTTTGCCTTCCACGCCCACATACTTGGTCGTAGTCACTTCAAAATTTCAGTACATGATCAGAGGCCCGCCCTCTACGCCTCCATTTGATCGTACGCTAGCTCGCTCAAGACGCCCCCTTGTGGACACAGGAAATGTCGCGTTTTGCATCGACATTGTCCGATCAGCTCGAAACTTCACATGTGTGATGAGGTCACGACCCCAAACCCAACGGCCCACATCCCGTTACCGCCCCCTGGTGGACGGACCGTAAACCTGCCGTAACTCCATCGTACGTTGTCCGATTTGCTCGAAACTTCACGTGTTCGACGAGGGGACCGCCCTCGACGCAGCCGCCCACGTCCGGTTGCGTGCGGGGGTTTCGAAGAGCGGGCCGGGGATAGCGAGACGCCGAGTGGCGTGGAGCGAGGGCCCGTCATAGCCGCTTGCGGCTTTAATTAGGGCCCGAGCCTGTGTCAACGACCCAGGGAGGTCCCTATTGTTATTCGACATCCACATAAGTCGACGTGCAAGTCGACGAGTAACAACAAGTAACCAACCAAGTAATCAAGTACTCCACTGACCTGGCGCAAAATTCCCCGAAATGCAAATGTTTATTATTATTAGGGCCCGAGCCTGTGTCAACGACCCAGGGAGGTCCCTATTGTTATTCGACTTGCACATTAGTCAACGTGCCAGCCGACGAGTAACAACAAGTAAGCAAGCTAGTACTCAAGTACTGCATAGACCTGGCAGCAAAAACCCCAGATATTGTAATGTTTATTATTATTAGGGCCCGAGCGGCGACTGCAAGTCGCCCGGCGAAAGCCCTATTGTAATTCGTTCATGCCCCAACGTGCAAGTGACCCCAAAGTGCAAGTGACCCCAAAGTAATCAAGTAGTGAAGTAATCATGTGGTATGGAAGACCCAGGGGGAAAAATTGCTATATTGAAATTGTAATGTTTATTATTAGGGCCCGAGCGGCGACTGCAAGTCGCCTGGCGAAAGCCCTATTGAAATTCGTTCATGCCCCAACGTGCAAGTGACCCCAAAGTGCAAGTGACCCCAAAGTAATCAAGTAGTGAAGTAATCATGTGGTATGGAAGACCCCCGGGGAAAAATGCTATATTGAAATTGTAATGTTTATTATTATTATTATTATTATTATTCTTCCGACATTTCGTGCCCCAATTTCGCCCCTTTCCCAAATGCGAAAATGCGTATACTTTTGCACGGACGTCCGGCCTGATCCGAAATTCGATATTTTTGGGTGGTCGCACATGGTCGACGCAGAATGGCGGAATAGCGCCCCCTACAAAGTCAAAAATGCCCATAGAGAATTTTGCTATCTAACTTTGTCCTATGCTCACAAAATTCGGTACACAGATGTATTATACCCAGATGTGCAAAAAAGCCTCTTGACCTCATGACCGCAACCCAACAGGAAGTCGGCCATTTTGGTTTTGATTTTTCCCGCCTAAAATTAACTCCTCCTAGAGCGTTCGCCCGATCAAGTTCTAATTAGGTATACCACATCTCCAGACCTCGCTGAGCTTATCTTGTGCTCCGTGAGTCCGTAGGTCAAAGGGCGTGGCTGCCAGCGCTCATCAGACTTTGGCGTTCTCGCCATGTCCATACGTGTGGCTCTCACGCCCACATACTTCATCCAATCAACTTAAAACTTGCTGGACATGAAGATGGCTCCGCCCTGAACGTCCCAATATATTAACTTCCCACGTAAATCATAGCGCCCCCCGGTGGTAACAGGAAGTGAACTAAAATTTGAAAATGTACATACTTTGCCCCATCAACTTCATTCCACTTCTACAACATGCAGAACCAGTTGGTGAAGCTACATTATGAAGACTGTGAAGCTACGAGTAATGGCGTCCCTGTGGGGGCGTGGCTATCATTCCTCGCCATGACAATACGTTTGCCCTTTGGATGGCTTTAATGAACTCCTATCAACATGAAAATTGGTACACAGGTCCAGGGTCACGACCTCAACGTTTCTATGTACTCATAGGCGATCTCACTCATTCGCCCCCTAGTGGAAACAGGAAGTGCCATTTTTTGCATCAACATTGTCCGATTTCCATGAAACTTCACATGTGTGATGAGGGACTGACCCTGAACACACCTGCATGCATACCATTACTGCCCCCTAGTGGACAAACTTTTAACTGCTCATAACTCCCTCATACTTTGTCCGATTGCCACGAAACTTCACATGAGTGATGAGGGGCCGCCCCTGAACGCACCACACCACATGCGGTAACTGCCCCCTGGTGGATGAACGAAACATTGCAATTTTGGCCTCCTTCCAGGTTTTTTCTCCATTTCTGCTCCGCGCCACAGCCCCGGCGTGCCTCAGGCCCCGCGGTGGCATGGGCGAGCGAGGGCCCGCCATCGCCGCTTGCGGCTTTAATTATTATTATTATTATTCTTCCGACATTTCGTGCCTCAATTTCGCCCCTTTCCCAAATGCGAAAATGCGTATACTTTTGCACGGACGTCCGGCCTGATCCGAAATTCGATATTTTTGGGTGGTCGCACATGGTCGACGCGAAATGGCGAAATAGCGCCCCCTACAAACTTTCAAAATCCCCATAGGGAATTTGACTGACTTTGTCCGATGTTGATAAAATTTGGTACACATATGTATTATAACCAGATATGCAAAAAAGCCTCTTGACCTCATGACCTCAACCCAACAGGAAGTCGGCCATTTTGGTGTAGATTTTTCCCGCCAAAAATTAACTTCTCCCAGAGCGTTCGCCCGATCAAGTTCAAATTAGGTATACCACATCTCCAGACCTAGCTGAGCTTAAGTTGTGCTCCGTGAGTCCGTAGGTCAAAGGGCGTGGCTGCCAGCGCTCAATTTACTTTGGCGTGCTCGCCATGTCCATACGAGTGGCTCTCACGCCCACATACTTCATCCAATCAACTTCAAACTTGCTGGACATGACGATGGCTCCGCCCTGAACGTCCCGATATATTAACTTCCTACGTCACTCATAGCGCCCCCCGGTGGTAACAGGAAGTGTACTAAAATTTTGAAAATGTACATACTTTGCCCTATCAACTTCATTCCACTTCTACAACATGCAGAACCAGTTGGTGAAGTTACATTATGAACGCTGTGAAGCTACGAGTAATGGCGTCCCTGTGGGGGCGTGGCTAACATTCCTCGCTATGACAATACGTTTGCCCTTTGGATGGCTTTATTGAACTCGTATCAACATGAAAATTGGTACACAGGTCCAGGGTCACGACCTCAACGTTTCTATGTACTCATAGGCGATCTCACTCATTCGCCCCCTAGTGGAAACAGGAAGTACCATATTTTACATCAACATTGTCCGATTTCCACGAAACTTCACATGTGTGATGAGGGACTGACTCTGAACACGGCTGCACGCATCCCATTACTGCCCCCTGGTGGACGAACCATTAACTGCTCATAACTCCCTCATGCTTTGTCCGATTCACTCCAAACTTCACATGAGTGATGAGGGGCCGCCCCTGAACGCACCACACCACATGCGGTGACTGCCCCCTGGTGGATGAACGAAACATTGCAATTTTGGCCTCCTTCCAGGTTTTTTCTCCATTTCTGCTCCGCGCCACGGCCCCGGCGTGCCTCAGGCCACGCGGTGGCATGGGCGAGCGAGGGCCCGCCATCGCCGCTTGCGGCTTTAATTATTATTATTATTATTATTCCGCGACTTTAAACCCCGATTTGACCCCTTTGCCACGCTCGAAAACTCACGAAATTTGGGACACACGTCGGGTCTTGCGAAAATTGACGTCTGATGCTATCGCCGTTTGTGGGCGGGGCACAACAGCGCCCCCTTGAACTTTTGACCCCCGGCCATAGGGACCAAAATTTTTTTTCCCGCAGGCTGCCCAAACTTGGTACACATATGTATCATACCCAGACATGAAAAAAATTTGTTTCGTGCGAAGCCCAAAAACCAACAGGAAGTCGGCCATTTTGGTTAGCATTTATTTTACGCAAAACGAACTCCTCCGAGGGGTTACGCCCGATCGGCTCCAAATTGGGTTCAGAACATCGTCAGACCTAGCTGAGCTTATCTTGTGCTCCGCAGGTCTGTAGCTCAAAGGGGTTGGCCTCTGGCGTGCCCCGAAGTTTGGCGACTGTTTCGGTGCTCGCCATGTAAATACGAACGGCTCTCATGCCCACATACTTGATCGTAGACGCTTCAAACTTGGTGCAAAAATCTATGGCAAGACCCTGAACGATCCGACATATTATTTGCCGACGTCGCTCATAGCGCCCCCCGGTGGTAACAGGAAACGTACAAAAATTCGTTAAAAATACGTAGTTGACCAAATCGACTTCGTTACACTTCTAGTACATGCAGACCCGGATGGTGAAGCTACATCATGAACGCTTTGACCCTACGAGCAACGGCGTCCGTGTGCCGCCGCGGCGACTGCCGATTTTTTGTCGTAAAATTACGTTTCCCGATTACGCGCACATACTTCGTCGTAGCCACTTGAAATTCAAAGGACATGACGTTGGCTCCGCCCTGAACGTTTTGATATATCGACTTCCTGCCTGGCTCATAGCGCCCCCCGGTGGTAACAGGAAGTACGCAAAAATTCGTTAAAAATCCATACTTCACCCGATCAACTTCATTCCACTTCTAATACATGCAGAACCAGTTGCTGAAGCTACATTATGAACGCTGTGAAGCTACGACGAACGGCGTCCGTGTGCCGCCGCGGCGACTGACGATTTTTTATCGTACAATTACGTTTGCCTTTTTCGTGGCTTTAACGAAGTCGTGTCCTCACGAAATTTCATACACAGGTCAAGAATGGCGAGCTCTTTCAGCGGATAGAGTCGTTTCCCATGGGCGTGGCTAAATGCCTCAATAGCGCCCCCTTGAAGTTTTTCTGAAATTCTCCATAGACAAATTTCGCTTACTTTGTCGTACACATACGAAACTCGACACACACGTGTATCATACCCAAACATACAAAAAATTGAATTGGAGCCACGCCCTAAACCCAACAGGAAGTCGGCCATTTTGGTTAGCATTTCTTTGACGCAAAACGAACTCCTCCGAGGGAGTTCGCCCGATTGACTTCAAATTGGGCACGGAACATCTCCAGACTGAGCTGATTACGGCTTGTGCTCCGCAGGTGTGTAGGTCAAAGGGCGTGGCTGCTAGTGCACGGCCAAGTTCCCGAATTCAGCTAAAAAGGTTTAAATGCTATCACGCCCACAGATGTGATCGCAGCGGCTTCAAACTTGTTGCACATGATGATGGCGTGACCCTGAACGATCCGACATATTATTTTCCTACGTCACTCATAGCGCCCCCCGGTGGTAACAGGAAGTGCGCTAAAATTAATTAAAAATACATAGTTGCCCCCATCAACTTCATTCCACTTCTAAAACATGCCGAACAAGTTGGTGAAGGTATTTCGTGAACGCTATGACGCTACGGCTAATGGCCCCCTTGTGGCGGCGACAGGAATAGCGCTCCATCGTGAACTGCCACCTCCCACGCATTTTGCCCGATTGACTTCATATTCGCTACAGATCATCAGGAGACCGAGCTGGTCAAACACTATTAAAAGCTTTTCTCTACGTCAAACGGCGTGGCTGCTAGGGGGCGACAAAGTTGGTCAACTGCTCGTTTAGTCGCCATGCTATTACGTTTGCCTTCCACGCCCACATACTTGGTCGTAGTCACTTCAAAATTTCAGTACATGATCAGGGGCCCGCCCTCTACGCCTCCATTTGATCGTACACTAGCTCGCTCAAGACGCCCCCTTGTGGACACAGGAAATGTCGCGTTTTGCATCGACATTGTCCGATCGGCTCGAAACTTCACATGTGTGATGAGGTCACGACCCCGAACACAACGGCCCACATCCCGTTACCGCCCCCTGGTGGACGAACCGTAAACCTGCCGTAACTCCATCGTACGTCGTCCGTTTTGCTCGAAACGTCACGTGTTCGACGAGGGGACCGCCCTCGACGCAGCCGCCCACGTCCGGTTGCGCGCGGGGGTTTTCGAAGAGCGGCCCGGGGGTAGCGGGGACGCCGAGTGGCGTGGAGCGAGGGCCCGTCATAGCCGCTTGCGGCTTTAATTATTATTATTATTATTCCTTTTTACCGATTTGAAACGCCATTTCGACCCCTTTCCCATGCACGAAAACTCACCAAATTTTAGACGCACGTGGGACCTGTGGCAACTTAGCGTTGAGTGGTGGTCTCGCATGTGGGCGTGGCCAAATGGCAAAATAGCGCCCCCTACAAACTTTTCAAAAACCCATAGGGAAAAAAATGACGTTAACGAAAGCGGACGAAAGTTGCCACACATATTTATCAATGTGAGATGAACAAAAAATCCTCCTATAGCGAAGCCCGAAACCCAACAGGAAGTCGGCCATTTTGCTTCAAAGTTTGTAAACGCAAAACGAACTCCTCCTAGGGATTACGCCCGATCGGCTCCAAATTGGGTTCAGAACATCGTCAGACCTAGCTGAGCTTATCTTGTGCTCCGCAGGTCTGTAGCTCAAAGGGGTTGGCCTCTGGCGTGCCCCGAAGTTTGGCGACTGTTTCGGTGCTCGCCATGTAAATACGAATGGCTCTCATGCCCACATACTTAATCGTAGACGCTTCAAACTTGGTGCAAAGATCTATGGCGAGACCCTGAACGATCCGACATATTATTTGCCGACGTCGCCCATAGCGCCCCCCGGTGGTAACAGGAAACGTACAAAAATTCGTTAAAAATACGTAGTTGACCAAATCGACTTCGTTACACTTCTAGTACATGCAGACCCGGATGGTGAAGCTACATCATGAACGCTTTGACCCTACGAGCAACGGCGTCCGTGTGCCGCCGCGGCGAAAGTGTATCATCCCAATTTAAATTTCGTTTGCCTTTCACGCGCACATACTTCGTCGTAGCCACTTGAAATTCAAAGGACATGACGTTGGCTCCTCCCTGAACGTTTTGATGTATCGACTTCCTGCCTGGCTCATAGCGCCCCCCGGTGGTAACAGGAAGTACGCAAAAATTCATTAAAAATCCATACTTCACCCGATCAACTTCATTCCACTTCTAATACATGCAGAACCAGTTGCTGAAGCTACATTATGAACGCTGTGAAGATACGACGAACGGCGTCCGTGTGCCGCCGCGGCGACTGAAGATTTTTTATCGTACAATTACGTTTGCCTTTTTCGTGCCTTTAACAAAGTCGTGTCCTCACGAAATTTCATCCACGGGTCAAGAATGGCGAGCTCTTTCAGGGGATAGAGTCGTTTCCCATGGGCGTGGCTAAATGCCTCAATAGCGCCCCCTAGAAGTTTTTCCGAAATTCTCCATAGACAAATTTCGCTTACTTTGTCGTACACATACGAAACTCGACACACACGTGTATCATACCCAAACATACCAAAAATTGAATTGGAGCCACGCCCTAAACCCAACAGGAAGTCGGCCATTTTGGTTAGCATTTCTTTGACGCAAAACGAACTCCTCCTTGGGAGTTCGCCCGATTGACTTCAAATTGGGCACGGAACATCTCCAGACGGAGCTGATTACGGCTTGTGCTCCGCAGGTGTGTAGGTCAAAGGGCGTGGCTACTAGGGCACGGCCAAGTTCCCGAATTCAGCTAAAAAGGTTTAAATGCTATCACGCCCACAGATTTGATCGCAGCAGCTTCAAACTTGGTGCACATGATGATGGCGTGACCCTGAACGATCCGACATATTATTTTCCTACGTCACTCATAGCGCCCCCCGGTGGTAACAGGAAGTGCGCTAAAATTCATTAAAAATACATAGTTGCCCCCATCAACTTCATTCCACTTCTAAAACATGCCGAACAAGTTGGTGAAGGTATTTCGTGAACGCTATGACGCTACGGCTAATGGCCCCCTTGTGGCGGCGACAGGAATAGCGCTCCATCGTGAACTGCCACCTCCCACGGATTTTGCCCGATTGACTTCATATTCGCTACACATCATCAGGAGACCGAGCTGGTCAAACACTATTAAAAGCTTTTCTCTACGTGAAACGGCGTGGCTGCTAGGGGGCGACAAAGTTGGTCAACTGCTCGTTTAGTCGCCATGCTATTACGTTTGCCTTCCACGCCCACATACTTGGTCGTAGTCACTTCAAAATTTCAGTACGTGATCAGGGGCCCGCCCTCTACGCCTCCATTTGATCGTACGCTAGCTCGCTCAATACGCCCCCTTGTGGACACAGGAAATGTCGCGTTTTGCATCGACATTGTCCGATCGGCTCGAAACTTCACATGTGTGATGAGGTCACGACCCCGTACGCAACGGCCCACATCCCGTTACCGCCCCCTGGTGGACGAACCGTAAACCTGCCGTAACTCCATCGTACGTTGTCCGTTTTGCTCGAAACGTCACGTGTTCGACGAGGGGACCGCCCTGGACGCGGCCGCCCGCGTCCGGTTGCGCGCGGGGGTTTTCGAAGAGCGGCCCGGGGGTAGCGGGGACGCCGAGTGGCGTGGAGCGAGGGCCCGTCATAGCCGCTTGCGGCTTTAATTAGGGCCCGAGCCTGTGTCAACGACCCAGGGAGGTCCCTATTGTTATTCGACATGCACATTAGTCGACATGCCAGCCGACGAGTAACAACAAGTAAGCAAGCAAGTACTCAAGTACTGCATAGACCTGGCAGCAAAAACTCCAGATATTGTAATGTTTATTATTATTATTATTCTTCCGCGCGTTTGAACGCGATTTCGACCCCTTTCCCAAGCCGAGAAACGGATGAAACTTTCGACGCAGGGGGGGAAGCCCGAAAATTGCGATTCAGTGGTGGTCTCGCATGTGGGCGTGGCCAAATGGCACCACAGCGCCCCCTAGACCGCGCATAGGGAATGAGGGTCTGCGACACCGATTTGTCCGAAACTTGGTAAACATATTCATCAACCCGAGATCTTCAAAAAATTTCATAAAATGACATACCCTAAAACCAACAGGAAGTCGGCCATTTTGCTTCAAAGTTGGTTTACGCAAAACGAACTCCTCCGAGGGGTTACGCCCGATCGGCTCCAAATTGGGTTCAGAACATCGTCAGACCTAGCTGAGCTTATCTTGTGCTCCGCAGGTCTGTAGCTCAAAGCGCTTGGCCTCTGGCGTGCCCCGAAGTTTGGCGACTGTTTCGGTGCTCGCCATGTAAATACGAACGGCTCTCATGCCCTCATACTTGATCGTAGACGCTTCAAACTTGCTGCAAAAATCTATGGAGAGACCCTGAACGATCCGACATATTATTTGCGTACGTCGCTCATAGCGCCCCCCGGTGGTAACAGGAAACGTACAAAAATTCGTTAAAAATACGTAGTTGACCAAATCGACTTTGTTACACTTCTAGTACATGCAGACCCGGATGGTGAAGCTACATCATGAACGCTTTGACCCTACGAGCAACGGCGTCCGTGTGCCGCCGCGGCGAAAGTGTATCATCCCAATTTAAATTTCGTTTGCCTTTCACGCGCACATACTTCGTCGTAGCCACTTGAAATTCAAAGGACATGACGTTGGCTCCTCCCTGAACGTTTTGATGTATCGACTTCCTGCCTGGCTCATAGCGCCCCCCGGTGGTAACAGGAAGTACGCAAAAATTCGTTAAAAATCCATACTTCACCCGATCAACTTCATTCCACTTCTAATACATGCAGAACCAGTTGCTGAAGCTACATTATGAACGCTGTGAAGATACGACCAACGGCGTCCGTGTGCCGCCGCGGCGACTGACGATTTTTTATCGTACAATTACGTTTGCCTTTTTCGTGGCTTTAACGAAGTCGTGTCCTCACGAAATTTCATCCACGGGTCAAGAATGGCGAGCTCTTTCAGTAGATAGAGTCGTTTCCCATGGGCGTGGCTAAATGCCTCAATAGCGCCCCCTAGAAGTTTTTCCGAAATTCTCCATAGACAAATTTCGCTTACTTTGTCGTACACATACGAAACTCGACACACACCTGTATCATACCCAAACATACCAAAAATTGAATTGGAGCCACGCCCTAAACCCAACAGGAAGTCGGCCATTTTGGTTAGCATTTCTTTGACGCAAAACGAACTCCTCCGAGGGAGTTCGCCCGATTGACTTCAAATTGGGCACGGAACATCTCCAGACTGAGCTGATTACGGCTTGTGCTCCGGGGGTGTGTAGGTCAAAGGGCGTGGCTGCTAGCGCACGGCCAAGTTCCCGAATTCAGCTAAAAAGGTTTAAATGCTATCACGCCCACAGATTTGATCGCAGCAGCTTCAAACTTGTTGCACATGATGATGGCGTGACCCTGAACGATCCGACATATTATTTTCCTACGTCACTCATAGCGCCCCCCGGTGGTAACAGGAAGTGCGCTAAAATTCATTAAAAATACATAGTTGCCCCCATCAACTTCATTCCACTTCTAAAACATGCCGAACAAGTTGGTGAAGGTATTTCGTGAACGCTATGACGCTACGGCTAATGGCCCCCTTGTGGCGGCGACAGGAATAGCGCTCCATCGTGAACTGCCACCTCCCACGGATTTTGCCCGATTGACTTCATATTCGCTACAGATCATCAGGAGACCGAGCTGGTCAAACACTATTAAAAGCTTTTCTCTACGTCAAACGGCGTGGCTGCTAGGGGGCGACAAAGTTGGTCAACTGCTCGTTTAGTCGCCATGCTAATACGTTTGCCTTCCACGCCCACATACTTGGTCGTAGTCACTTCAAAATTTCAGTACATGATCAGGGGCCCGCCCTCTACGCCTCCATTTGATCGTACGCTAGCTCGCTCAAGACGCCCCCTTGTGGACACAGGAAATGTCGTGTTTTGCATCGACATTGTCCGATCAGCTCGAAACTTCACATGTGTGATGAGGTCACGACCCCGAACGCAACGGCCCACATCCCATTACCGCCCCCTGGTGGACGAACCGTAAACCTGCCGTAACTCCATCGTACGTTGTCCGTTTTGCTCGAAACGTCACGTGTTCGACGAGGGGACCGCCCTCGACGCAGCCGCCCACGTCCGGTTGCGCGCGGGGGTTTTCGAAGAGCGGCCCAGGGGTAGCGGGGACGCCGAGTGGCGTGGAGCGAGGGCCCGTCATAGCCGCTTGCGGCTTTAATTAGGGCCCGAGCGGCGACTGCAAGTCGCCTGGCGAAAGCCCTATTGAAATTCGTTCATGCCCCAACGTGCAAGTGACCCCAAAGTGCAAGTGACCCCAAAGTAATCAAGTAGTGAAGTAATCATGTGGTATGGAAGACCCCCCGGGGAAAAATTGCTATATTGAAATTGTAATGTTTATTAGGCCCGAGCGGCGAGTAGCACTCGCCCGAGGGGCTATTGAAATCGCGCTGTTTATTATTATTATTATTATTCTTCTCCGCCTTCAAACCCCAATTTCGCCCCTTTCCCCAACTCAAAAATGCGTGAACTTTTTGCCGGACGTCCGGCTTCTTCCGAAATTCGATATTTTGTGCTGCTCGCGCATGTCCGACACGAAATGGCGAAATAGCGCCCCCTACAAAGTTCAAAAAAGCCCATAGGGAAATTGGGTCACTTTGGCCTAGACGGACGAAATTCGGTACACATATGTACCATACCCAGATATACAAAAAAGCCTCTTAATGTCATGGTGAAATGTCAACAGGAAGTCGGCCATTTTGAATTGGTCGTTTTTGGCGCCAAATTAACTCGTCCAAAACGATTCGCCCGACACGCTCCAAATTTGATAGACAACATCTTCTGACCTAGCTGAGTAAAGATTGTGCTCCGTAGCTCGATTCGTCAAAGGGCGTGGCTTCTGGTGGGCGCCAAAGTTGGGCTCGAACGCCATCCAAATTCGGTTGGCTGTCACGCCCACATACTTTATCCTATCAACTTCAAACTTGAATTGCAATTACGGCAGTGAGTCCCTGATTCGCCCGATATATCAATATCCCACTTTGCTCAATGCGCCCCCCGGTGGTAACAGGAAGTGACTTTTTTTACATAAACAAGTTAACTCCGCCCACAGATTTTGTCCAATCAACTTCAAATTGGCTACAGACCAGCGAGATACCATGCTGATTAAAAGTTGTGCTCCGCAAGTCTCTAGGTCAAAGGGCGTGGATTCTGCGGCCTTGTCAAGTTTGGCGCCTTTTTGTTTGCTCGCCATTTCACCTTCGAGCGGATGCTCCGCCCACATACTTAATCCTATCAACTTCAATGTTGCTGTGAATGACGATGGCTCCGCCCTGAACGTTTTGATGTATAAACTTCCCATGTACACCCCCCGGTGGTAACAGAAAGTGACCTGCTTTATTGTTGCATTCACTTACATAAGCAGATTCAATTCTAATTTACCATGGGTGATGCCAGTCAGCCACTGAACAAACCTAATACAAATACGCCCCCGGTGGTCAGAGTGACCTGGTTTACACTTACATTGTCCGATTTTCTTCAAATTTAACACATGTGATCCTGGTCAGCCCCTGATCACACCTACCCGCATCTGGATTGATACAAATGCGCCCCCCGGTGGTAACAGGAAGTGACCTGCTTTACACTTACAATGTCCAATCGACCTCCAATTTTACAGATTTCATCCCGGTCAGCCCCTGATCACACCTACCCACATCTGGCTTCATACAAATGCGCCCCCCGGTGGTAACAGGAAGTGACCTGCTTTACACTTACATTGTCAAATCGACTTCAAATGTTACACGTGTGATGACACTCCGCCCCTGAACACACCCACCCACATCTGGATTCATACAAATGCGCCCCCTGGTGGTAACAGGAAGTGACCTGTTTTACATTTACATTGTCCGATTCACATCAAACTTCAGGTGCTTGATCCCGGTCAGCTCCTGAACGCCGCTACCCGCTTCTGGCTTCGTAGCGCCACCTAGTGGACGAACCGCACGTTGCATTTTTCCGCTCCCGCAGCGCTTTTTCGCCATTCTCGCTTCGCGCCACGGCCCCCGCACGCCTCAGGCCCCCGCGGTCGCATGGGTCGAGCGAGGGCCGATCATCGCCGCTTGCGGCTTTAATTCTTATTTATTATTATTCTTGCGGTCTTTAAACCCCAATTTGGCCCCTTTCCCCAACTCGAAAATGCGTGAATTTTTGGTGGGACGTCCGGCCTCATCCGAAATTCGATATTTTGTGGTGGTTGCACATGTCCGACGCGAAATGGCGAAATAGCGCCCCCTAGAAAGTTGAAAAAAGCCCATAGGGACTTTCGCAAACTTTGTCCTAGACCGACGAAATTCGGTACACTTATCTACCATACCCAGATATACAAAAAAGCCTCTTAATGTCATGGTGAAATCCCAACAGGAAGTCGGCCATTTTGATTTTGATTTTTCCCGCCTAAACTTAACTCCTCCCAAAGCGTTCGCCCGATCAAGTTGAAATTAGGTATACCACATCTCCAGACCTAGCTGAGCTTATCTTGTGCTCCGTGAGTCCGTAGGTCAAAGGGCGTGGCTGCCAGCGCTCAATTCACTTTGGCGTGCTCGCCATGTACATACGAGTGGCTCTCACGCCCACATACTTCATCCAATCAACTTCAAACTTGCTGGACATGACGATGGCTCCGCCCTGAACGTCCCGATATATTAACTTCCCACGTAACTCATAGCGCCCCCCGGTGGTAACAGGAAGTGTACTAAAATTTGGAAAATGTACATACTTTGCCCCATCAACTTCATTCCACTTCTAAAACATGCAGAACCAGGTGGTGAAGCTACGTTATGAAGACTGTGACGCTACGAGTAATGGCGTCCGTGTGGCGACGCGGTGACCATTCCTCGCCATGACAATACGTTTGCCCTTTGGATGGCTTTATTGAACTCGTATCAACATGAAAATTGGTACACAGGTCCAGGGTCACGACCTCAACGTTTCTATGTACTCATAGGCGATCTCACTCATTCGCCCCCTAGTGGAAACAGGAAGTACCATATTTTACATCAACATTGTCCGATTTCCACGAAACCTCACATGTGTGATGAGGGACTGACCCTGAACACACCTGCACGCATCTCATTACTGCCCCCTAGTGGACGAACCTTTAACTGCTCATAACTCCTTCATGCTTTGTCCGATTCACTCCAAACTTCACATGAGTGATGAGGGGCCGCCCCTGAACGCACCACACCACATGCGGTGACTGCCCCCTGGTGGATGAACGAAACATTGCATTTTTGGCCTCTTTCCAGGTTTTTTCTCCCTTTCACCTTCGCGCCACGGCCCCCGCACGCCTCAGGCCCCCGCGGTCGCATGGGTCGAGCGAGGGCCGATCATCGCCGCCTGCGGCTTTAATTAGGCCCGAGCGGCGAGTAGCACTCGCCCGCGGAGGGCCTATTGAAATCGCGCTGTTTATTATTAGGGCCCGAGCGGCGACTGCAAGTCGCCCAGCGAAAGCCCTTTTGAAATCGCGCTGTTTATTATTATTATTATTATTATTATTCTTGCGCTCTTAAAATGCCATTTTGACCCCTTTCCCAAAGGCGAAAACGCGTCTACTTTTGCATGGGCGTCCGGCCGGATCCGAAATTCGATATTTTTGGGTGGTCGCACATGGTCGACGCTAAATGGCGGAATAGCGCCCCCTACAAAGTCCAAAAATTCCCATAGGGAAGTTGGGTCACTTTGTCCCACGCATACAAAATTCGGTACACATATGTATTATACCCAGATATGCAAAAAAGCCTCTTGACCTCATGACCTCAACCCAACAGGAAGTCGGCCATTTTGGTTTTGATTTTTCCCGCCTAAAATGAACTCCTCCCACAGCGTTCGCCCGATCAAGTTGAAATTAGGTACACCACATCTCCAGACCTAGCTGAGCTTATCTTGTGCGCCGTGAGTCCGTAGGTCAAAGGGCGTGGCTGCCAGCGCTCAATTAACTTTGGCGTGCTCGCCATGTAATACGATTGGCTGTCACGCCCACATGCTTGATCGTAGACGCTTCAAACTTGGTGCAAAAATCTATGGCGAGACCCTGAACGATCCGACATATTATTTGTCTACGTCGCTCATAGCGCCCCCCGGTGGTAACAGGAAGTGAACTAAAATTCATTAAAAATACATAGTTGACCCCATCAACTTCATTCCACTTCTAAAACATGCAGAACCAGTTGGTGAAGCTACATTATGAAGACTGTGAAGCTACGAGTAATGGCGTCCCTGTGGGGGCGTGGCTACCATTAATTCCTCGCCATGAAAATACGTTTGGCTTTTTGATGGCTTTAATGAACTCGTATCATCATGAAACTTTATACACAGGTCCAGGGTGGAGACCTCTTCCATCTGATAGGGGTGTCGCTCATGTGGCCCCCTAGTGGAAACCGGAAGTGCCATTTTTTGCATCAACATTGTCCGATTTCCACGAAACTTCACATGTGTGATGAGGGACTGACCCTGAACACACCTGCACACATCCCATTACTGCCCCCTAGTGGACGAACCTTTAACAGCTCATAACTCCCTCATGCTTTGTCCGATTTCCACGAAACTTCACATGTGTGATGAGGGACTGACCCTGAACACACCTGCACGCATACCATTACTGCCCCCTAGTGGACGAACCTTTAACTGCTCATAACTCCCTCATGCTTTGTCCGATTCACTCCAAACTTCACATGAGTGATGAGGGGCGGCCCCTGAACGCACCAGACCACATACGGTGACTGCCCCCTGGTGGATGAACGAAACATTGCATTTTTGGCCTCCTTCCAGGTTTTTTCTCCATTTCTGCTCCGCGCCACGGCCCCGGCGTGCCTCAGGCCCCGCGGTGGCATGGGCGAGCGAGGGCCCGCCATCGCCGCTTGCGGCTTTAATTATTATTATTATTCTTCTCCGCCTTCAAACCCCAATTTCGCCCCTTTCCCCAACTCAAAAATGCGTGAACTTTTTGCCGGACGTCCGGCTTCTTCCGAAATTCGATATTTTGTGCTGCTCGCGCATGTCCGACACGAAATGGCGAAATAGCGCCCCCTACAAAGTTCAAAAAAGCCCATAGGGAAATTGGGTCACTTTGGCCTAGACGGACGAAATTCGGTACACATATGTACCAAACCCAGATATACAAAAAAGCCTCTTAATGTCATGGTGAAATGTCAACAGGAAGTCGGCCATTTTGAATTGGTCGTTTTTGGCGCCAAATTAACTCGTCCAAAACGATTCGCCCGACACGCTCCAAATTTGATAGACAACATCTTCTGACCTAGCTGAGTAAAGATTGTGCTCCGTAGCTCGATTCGTCAAAGGGCGTGGCTTCTGGTGGGCACCAAAGTTGGGCTCGAACGCCATCCAAATTCGGTTGGCTGTCACGCCCACATACTTTATCCTATCAACTTCAAACTTGAATTGCAATTACGGCAGTGAGTCCCTGATTCGCCCGATATATCAATATCCCACTTTGCTCAATGCGCCCCCCGGTGGTAACAGGAAGTGACTTTTTTTACATAAACAAGTTAACTCCGCCCACAGATTTTGTCCGATCAACTTCAAATTGGCTACAGACCAGCGAGATACCATGCTGATTAAAAGTTGTGCTCCGCAAGTCTCTAGGTCAAAGGGCGTGGATTCTGCGGCCTTGTCAAGTTTGGCGCCTTTTTGTTTGCTCGCCATTTCACCTTCGAGCGGATGCTCCGCCCACATACTTAATCCTATCAACTTCAATGTTGCTGTGAATGACGATGGCTCCGCCCTGAACGTTTTGATGTATAAACTTCCCATGTACACCCCCCGGTGGTAACAGAAAGTGACCTGCTTTATTGTTGCATTCACTTACATGAGCAGATTCAATTCTAATTTACCATGGGTGATGCCAGTCAGCCACTGAACAAACCTAATACAAATACGCCCCCGGTGGTCAGAGTGACCTGGTTTACACTTACATTGTCCGATTTTCTTCAAATTTAACACATGTGATCCTGGTCAGCCCCTGATCACACCTACCCGCATCTGGATTGATACAAATGCGCCCCCCGGTGGTAACAGGAAGTGACCTGCTTTACACTTACAATGTCCAATCGACCTCCAATTTTACAGATTTCATCCCGGTCAGCCCCTGATCACACCTACCCACATCTGGCTTCATACAAATGCGCCCCCCGGTGGTAACAGGAAGTGACCTGCTTTACACTTACATTGTCAAATCGACTTCAAATGTTACACGTGTGATGACACTCCGCCCCTGAACACACCCACCCACATCTGGATTCATACAAATGCGCCCCCTGGTGGTAACAGGAAGTGACCTGTTTTACATTTACATTGTCCGATTCACATCAAACTTCAGGTGCTTGATCCCGGTCAGCTCCTGAACGCCGCTACCCGCTTCTGGCTTCGTAGCGCCACCTAGTGGACGAACCGCACGTTGCGTTTTTCCGCTCCCGCAGCGCTTTTTCGCCATTCTCGCTTCGCGCCATGGCCCCCGCACGCCTCAGGCCCCCGCGGTCGCATGGGTCGAGCGAGGGCCGATCATCGCCGCTTGCGGCTTTAATTATTATTATTATTATTATATTCTCCCTAAAATCGCATTTTTGGGGGCTTCAACATGCCCCAAAACGCGTAAATTTTGGCATGCACATCAGGACTCGCGAAAAATTTGATATTTTAAAGTCGTTGGGAATGGGCGTGGTCAAATGGCTGAATAGCGCCCCCTAGAAAATTTCAAAACATCAGCCCCTCCTTTGCGTTTCACCTACATGCATGAAATTTGGTGGGCTTATAGAACATGGCAAGACACACAAAAAAGCCTCTTAATGACATGGTGAAATCACAACAGGAAGTCGGCCATTTTGATTTGAACTTTTGACCTGTTTGATCTAACTTCTCCTACAGATTTTGTCCGATTGACTTCAAATTGGCTAGAGACCACTGAGATGCCACTCTGATCAAAAGTTGTGCTCCGCAGGTCTCTAGGTCAAAGGGCGTGGCTTCTGGGGCCTTGAGGATTTTGGCGACTTTTCGTTTGCTCGCCATTTCACCTTCGAACAGCTTTAACGCCCACATACTTTATCCGATCAACTTCTAACTTGCTGGACATGATGACGGCTCCGCCCTGAACGTCCCGATATATTAATTTCCTACGTCACTCATAGCGCCCCCCGGTGGTAACAGGAAGTGGCCAGGTTTTACCTTAACGTGTACTGATGCCACATAGTTGACCCCATCAACTTCATTCCACTTCTAAAACATGCAGACTAAGGTGGTGAAGCTCCATCATGAACGCTGTGAAGCTACGAGTAATGGCGTCCGTGTGGCGACGCGGCGACCATTCCTCGCCATTAAAATACGTTTGGCTTTATGATGGCTTTAATGAACTCGTATCATCATGAAAATTGGTACACAGGTCCAGGGTCACGACCTCAACGTCTACATATGCTCATAGGCGATCTCACTCATGTTGCCCCCTAGTGGAAACAGGAAGTGGCATATTTTACATCAACATTGTCCGATTTCCACGAAACTTCACATGTGTGATGAGGGGCTGACTCTGAACACACCTGCATGCATACCATTACTGCCCCCTAGTGGACGAACCTTTAACTGCTCATAACTCCCTCATGCTTTGTCCGATTCACTCCAAACTTCACATGTGTGATGAGGGACTGACCCTGAACACACCTGCACGCATACCATTACTGCCCCCTAGTGGATGAACCATTAACTGCTCATAACTCCCTCATGCTTTGTCCGATTCACTCCAAACTTCACATGTGTGATGAGGGACAGACCCTGAACACACCTGCACGCATCCCATTACTGCCCCCTAGTGGATGAACCATTAACTGCTCATAACTCCCTCATGCTTTGTCCGATTCACTCCAAACTTCACATGTGTGATGAGGGACTGACCCTGAACACACCTGCACGCATACCATTACTGCCCCCTAGTGGACGAACCATTAACTGCTCATAACTCCCTCATGCTTTGTCCGATTCACTCCAAACTTCACATGTGTGATGAGGGACTGACCCTGAACACACCTGCATGCATCCCATTACTGCCCCCTAGTGGACGAACCTTTAACTGCTCATAACTCCCTCATGCTTTGTACGATTTCCATGAAAGTTCACATGTGTGATGAGGGACTGACCCTGAACACACCTGCATGCATCCCATTACTGCCCCCTAGTGGACGAACCATCAACTGCTCATAACTACCTCATGCTTTGTCCGATTTACACAAAACTTCACATGAGTGATGAGGGGCCGCCCCTGAACACACCCGCCCACAACTACTTAGCGCCACCTGGTGGATGAACAAAACATTGCAGCCCCGACATGCCTCAGGCCCCGCGGTCGCATGGGTGAGCGAGGGCCCGTCATCGCCGCTTGCGGCTTTAATTATTATTATTATTATTCTTCCGACATTTCGTGCCTCAATTTCGCCCCTTTCCCAAATGCGAAAATGCGTATACTTTTGCACGGACGTCCGGCCTGATCCGAAATTCGATATTTTTGGGTGGTCGCACATGGTCGACGCGAAATGGCGAAATAGCGCCCCCTACAAACTTTCAAAATCCCCATAGGGAATTTGACTGACTTTGTCCGATGTTGATAAAATTTGGTACACATATGTATTATACCCAGATATGCAAAAAAGCCTCTTGACCTCATGACCTCAACCCAACAGGAAGTCGGCCATTTTGGTGTAGATTTTTCCCGCCTAAAATTAACTCCTCCCAGAGCGTTCGCCCGATCAAGTTCAAATTAGGTATACCACATCTCCAGACCTAGCTGAGCTTTCGTTGTGCTCCGTGAGTCCGTAGGTCAAAGGGCGTGGCTGCCAGCGCTCATCAGACTTTGGCGTTCTCGCCATGTCCATACGTGTGGCTCTCACGCCCACATACTTCATCTAATCAACTTCAAACTTGCTGGACATGACGATGGCTCCGCCCTGAACGTCCCGATATATTAACTTCCCACGTAACTCATAGCGCCCCCCGGTGGTAACAGGAAGTGTACTAAAATTTTGAAAATGTACATACTTTGCCCTATCAACTTCATTCCACTTCTACAACATGCAGAACCAGTTGGTGAAGTTACATTATGAACGCTGTGAAGCTACGAGTAATGGCGTCCCTGTGGGGGCGTGGCTAACATTCCTCGCTATGACAATACGTTTGCCCTTTGGATGGCTTTATTGAACTCCTATCAACATGAAAATTGGTACACAGGTCCAGGGTCACGACCTCAACGTTTCTATGTACTCATAGGCGATCTCACTCATTCGCCCCCTAGTGGAAACAGGAAGTACCATATTTTACATCTACATTGTCCGATTTCCACGAAACTTCACATGTGTGATGAGGGACTGACCCTGAACACAGCTGCACGCATCCCATTACTGCCCCCTGGTGGACGAACCATTAACTGCTCATAACTCCCTCATGCTTTGTCCGATTCACTCCAAACTTCACATGAGTGATGAGGGGCCGCCCCTGAACGCACCACACCACATGCGGTGACTGCCCCCTGGTGGATGAACGAAACATTGCAATTTTGGCCTCCTTCCAGGTTTTTTCTCCATTTCTGCTCCGCGCCACGGCCCCGGCGTGCCTCAGGCCACGCGGTGGCATGGGCGAGCGAGGGCCCGCCATCGCCGCTTGCGGCTTTAATTATTATTATTATTCCTTTTTACCGATTTGAAACGCCATTTCGACCCCTTTCCCATGCACGAAAACTCACCAAATTTTAGACGCACGTGGGACCTGTGGCAACTTAGCGTTGAGTGGTGGTCTCGCATGTGGGCGTGGCCAAATGGCAAAATAGCGCCCCCTACAAACTTTTCAAAAACCCATAGGGAAAAAAATGACGTTAACGAAAGCGGACCAAAATCGCCACACATGTTCATCAATGCGAGATGAACACAAAATCCTCCTATAGCGAAGCCCGAAACCCAACAGGAAGTCGGCCATTTTGCTTCAAAGTTTGTAAACGCAAAACGAACTCCTCCTAGGGATTTCGCCCGATCGGCTCCAAATTGGGTTCAGAACATCGTCAGACCTAGCTGAGCTTATCTTGTGCTCCGCAGGTCTGTAGCTCAAAGGGGTTGGCCTCTGGCGTGCCCCGAAGTTTGGCGACTGTTTCGGTGCTCGCCATGTAAATACGAATGGCTCTCA
Source organism: Trachurus japonicus (assembly GCF_045865225.1). Taxonomy (NCBI): domain Eukaryota; kingdom Metazoa; phylum Chordata; class Actinopteri; order Carangiformes; family Carangidae; genus Trachurus; species Trachurus japonicus. The sequence goes on from NC_140922.1 coordinate 3,907,326, forward strand.
TGCCCACATACTTGATCGTAGACGCTTCAAACTTGGTGCAAAAATCTATGGCGAGACCCTGAACGATCCGACATATTATTTGCGTACGTCGCTCATAGCGCCCCCCGGTGGTAACAGGAAACGTACAAAAATTCGTTAAAAATACGTAGTTGACCAAATCGACTTCGTTACACTTCTAGTACATGCAGACCCGGATGGTGAAGCTACATCGTGAACGCTTTGACCCTACGAGCAACGGCGTCCGTGTGCCGCCGCGGCGACTGACGATTTTTTGTCGTAAAATTACGTTTGCCAATTACGCGCACATACTTCATCGTAGCCACTTGAAATTCAAAGGACATGACGTTGGCTCCGCCCTGAACGTTTTGATGTATCGACTTCCTGCCTGGCTCATAGCGCCCCCCGGTGGTAACAGGAAGTACGCAAAAATTCATTAAAAATCCATACTTCACCCGATCAACTTCATTCCACTTCTAATACATGCAGAACCAGTTGCTGAAGCTACATTATGAACGCTGTGAAGATACGACGAACGGCGTCCGTGTGCCGCCGCGGCGACTGACGATTTTTTATCGTACAATTACGTTTGCCTTTTTCGTGGCTTTAACGAAGTCGTGTCCTCACGAAATTTCATCCACAGGTCAAGAATGGCGAGCTCTTTCAGCGGATAGAGTCGTTTCCCATGGGCGTGGCAAAATGCCTCAATAGCGCCCCCTTGAAGTTTTTCCGAAATTCTCCATAGACAAATTTCGCTTACTTTGTCGTACACATACGAAACTCGACACACACGTGTATCATGCCCAAACATACCAAAAATTGAATTGGAGCCACGCCCTAAACCCAACAGGAAGTCGGCCATTTTGGTTAGCATTTCTTTGACGCAAAACGAACTCCTCCGAGGGAGTTTGCCCGATTGACTTCAAATTGGGCACGGAACATCTCCAGACTGAGCTGATTACGGCTTGTGCTCCGCAGGTGTGTAGGTCAAAGGGCGTGGCTACTAGGGCACGGCCAAGTTCCCGAATTCAGCTAAAAAGGTTTAAATGCTATCACGCCCACAGATTTGATCGCAGCAGCTTCAAACTTGGTGCACATGATGATGGCGTGACCCTGAACGATCCGACATATTATTTTCCTACGTCACTCATAGCGCCCCCCGGTGGTAACAGGAAGTGCGCTAAAATTCATTAAAATTACATAGTTGCCCCCATCAACTTCATTCCACTTCTAAAACATGCCGAACAAGTTGGTGAAGGTATTTCGTGAACGCTATGACGCTACGGCTAATGGCCCCCTTGTGGCGGCGACAGGAATAGCGCTCCATCGTGAACGGCCACCTCCCACGGCTTTTGCCCGATTGACTTCATATTCGCTACAGATCATCAGGAGACCGAGCTGGTCAAACACTATTAAAAGCTTTTCTCTACATCAAACGGCGTGGCCGCTAGGGGGCGACAAAGTTGGTCAACTGCTCGTTTAGTCGCCATGCTATTACGTTTGCCTTCCACGCCCACATACTTGGTCGTAGTCACTTCAAAATTTCAGTACATGATCAGAGGCCCGCCCTCTACGCCTCCATTTGATCGTACGCTAGCTCGCTCAATACGCCCCCTTGTGGACACAGGAAATGTCGCGTTTTGCATCGACATTGTCCGATCGGCTCGAAACTTCACATGTGTGATGAGGTCACGACCCCGTACGCAACGGCCCACATCCCGTTACCGCCCCCTGGTGGACGAACCGTAAACCTGCCGTAACTCCATCGTACGTTGTCCGTTTTGCTCGAAACGTCACGTGTTCGACGAGGGGACCGCCCTCGACGCAGCCGCCCGCGTCCGGTTGCGCGCGGGGGTTTTCGAAGAGCGGCCCGGGGGTAGCGGGGACGCCGAGTGGCGTGGAGCGAGGGCCCGTCATAGCCGCTTGCGGCTTTAATTATTAGGGCCCGAGCCTGTGACAACGTCCCAGGGAGGACCCTATTGTAATTCGACATGCACATTAGTCAACGTGCCAGCCGACGAGTAACAACAAGTAACCAAGCAAGTAATCAAGTACTCCACTGACCTGGCGCAAAATTCCCCGAAATGCAAATGTTTATTATTATTTTTATTATTATTATTCCCCGTAAAGAATCGCAAAAACGACCCCTTTGCCATGCACGAAAACTCACCAAACTTTGTAGCCTCGTGGGGCTTCGCGAAAAATTTGATATTTTGGCAGCGTCGCATTTGGGCGGGGCCAAATGGCTAAATAGCGCCCCCTACAATTTTCCCAAAAACCCATAGGGAAAAAAATGACGTTAACGAAAGCGGACCAAAATCGCCACACATGTTCATCAATGCGAGATGAACACAAAATCCTCCTATAGCGAAGCCCGAAACCCAACAGGAAGTCGGCCATTTTGCTTCAAAGTTTGTAAACGCAAAACGAACTCCTCCGAGGGGTTACGCCCGATCGGCTCCAAATTGGGTCCAGAACATCGCCAGACCTAGCTGAGCTTATCTTGTGCTCCGCAGGTCTGTAGCTCAAAGCGCTTGGCCTCTGGCGTGCCCCGAAGTTTGGCGACTGTTTCGGTGCTCGCCATGTAAATACGAACGGCTCTCATGCCCTCATACTTGATCGTAGACGCTTCAAACTTGGTGCAAAAATCTATGGAGAGACCCTGAACGATCCGACATATTATTTGCCGACGTCGCTCATAGCGCCCCCCGGTGGTAACAGGAAACGTACAAAAATTCGTTAAAAATACGTAGTTGACCAAATCGACTTCGTTACACTTCTAGTACATGCAGACCCGGATGGTGAAGCTACATCATGAACGCTTTGACCCTACGAGCAACGGCGTCCGTGTGCCGCCGCGGCGAAAGTGTATCATCCCAATTTAAATTTCGTTTGCCTTTCACGCGCACATACTTCGTCGTAGCCACTTGAAATTCAAAGGACATGACGTTGGCTCCTCCCTGAACGTTTTGATGTATCGACTTCCTGCCTGGCTCATAGCGCCCCCCGGTGGTAACAGGAAGTACGCAAAAATTCATTAAAAATCCATACTTCACCCGATCAACTTCATTCCACTTCTAATACATGCAGAACCAGTTGCTGAAGCTACATTATGAACGCTGTGAAGATACGACGAACGGCGTCCGTGTGCCGCCGCGGCGACTGACGATTTTTTATCGTACAATTACGTTTGCCTTTTTCGTGGCTTTAACGAAGTCGTGTCCTCACGAAATTTCATCCACGGGTCAAGAATGGCGAGCTCTTTCAGGGGATAGAGTCGTTTCCCATGGGCGTGGCTAAATGCCTCAATAGCGCCCCCTAGAAGTTTTTCCGAATTTCTCCATAGACAAATTTCGCTTACTTTGTCGTACACATACGAAACTCGACACTCACGTGTATCATACCCAAACATACAAAAAATTGAATTGGAGCCACGCCCTAAACCTAACAGGAAGTCGGCCATTTTGGTTAGCATTTCTTTGACGCAAAACGAACTCCTCCGAGGGAGTTCGCCCGATTGACTTCAAATTGGGTACAGAACATCTCCAGACCAAGCTGATTACGGCTTGTGCTCCGCAGGTGTGTAGGTCAAAAGGGCGTGGCTGCTAGGGCACGGCCAAGTTCCCGAATTCAGCTAAGAAGTTTGCAATGCTATCACGCCCACAGATTTGATCGCAGCAGCTTCAAACTTGGTGCACATGATGAGGGCGTGACCCTGAACGATCCGACATATTATTTTCCTACGTCACTCATAGCGCCCCCCGGTGGTAACAGGAAGTGCGCAAAAATTCATTAAAAAATACATAGTTGCCCCCATCAACTTCATTCCACTTCTAAAACATGCCGAACAAGTTGGTGAAGGTATTTCATGAACGCTATGACGCTACGGCTAATGGCCCCCTTGTGGCGGCGACAGGAATAGCGCTCCATCGTGAACTGCCACCTCCCACGGATTTTGCCCGATTGACTTCATATTCGCTACAGATCATCAGGAGACCGAGCTGGTCAAACACTATTAAAAGCTTTTCTCTACGTGAAACGGCGTGGCCGCTAGGGGGCGACAAAGTTGGTCGACTGCTCGTTTAGTCGCCATGCTATTACGTTTGCCTTCCACGCCCACATACTTGGTCGTAGTCACTTCAAAATTTCAGTACATGATCAGGGGCCCGCCCTCTACGCCTCCATTTGATCGTACGCTAGCTCGCTCAATACGCCCCCTTGTGGACACAGGAAATGTCGCGTTTTGCATCGACATTGTCCGATCGGCTCGAAACTTCACATGTGTGATGAGGTCACGACCCCGTACGCAACGGCCCACATCCCGTTACCGCCCCCTGGTGGACGAACCGTAAACCTGCCGTAACTCCATCGTACGTTGTCCGTTTTGCTCGAAACGTCACGTGTTCGACGAGGGGACCGCCCTCGACGCAGCCGCCCACGTCAGGTTGCGCGCGGGGGTTTTCGAAGAGCGGCCCGGGGGTAGCGGGGACGCCGAGTGGCGTGGAGCGAGGGCCCGTCATAGCCGCTTGCGGCTTTAATTATTATTAGGCCCGAGCGGCGAGTAGCACTCGCCCGCGGAGGGCCTATTGAAATCGCGCTGTTTATTATTATTAGGGCCCGAGCGGCGACTGCAAGTCGCCCAGCGAAAGCCCTATTGTAATTGCTATGTTTATTATTATTAGGCCCGAGCGGCGAGTAGCACTCGCCCGAGGGGCTATTGAAATCGTGTTGTTTTTTATTATTATTATTCTTATTATTCCGTCACCTAAATGCCCCAATTTGGCCCCTTTCCCGACTTCGAAAATGCGTGAACTTTTGCCCGGACGTCCGGCCTGATCCGAAATTCGATATATGTGGTGGTCGCACATGTCCGACGCGACATGGCGAAATAGCGCCCCCTACAAATTTTGAAAAGTCCCATAGACAATTTTGCTTACTTTGGCGTAGACCTACAAAATTCGGTACACATATGTATTATACCCAGATATGCAAAAAAGCCTCTTAATGTCATGGTGAAATCCCAACAGGAAGTCGGCCATTTTGGTTTAGATTTTTCCCGCCTAAACTTAACTCCTCCCACAGCGTTCGCCCGATCAAGTTGAAATTAGGTACACCACATCTCCAGACCTAGCTGAGCTTATCTTGTGCTCCGTGAGTCCGTAGGTCAAAGGGCGTGGCTGCCAGCGCTCAATTCACTTTGGCGTGCTCGCCATGTAATACGATTGGCTCTCACGCCCACATACTTGATCGTAGACGCTTCAAACTTGGTGCAAAAATCTATGGCGAGACCCTGAACGATCCGACATATTATTTGCCTACGTCGCTCATAGCGCCCCCCGGTGGTAACAGGAAGTGAACTAAAATTCATTAAAAATACATAGTTCACCCAATCAACTCCATTCCACTTGTAAAACATGCAGAACCAGTTGGTGAAGCTACATTATGAAGACCGTGAAGCTACGAGTAATGGCGTCCCTGTGGGGGCGTGGCTACCATCAATTCCTCGCCATGAAAATACGTTTGGCTTTTTGATGGCTTTATTGAACTCGTATCATCATGAAACTTGATACACAGGTCCAGGGTGGAGACCTCTTCCATCTGATAGGGGTGTCGCTCATGTGGCCCCCTAGTGGAAACAGGAAGTGCGATTTTTTGCATCAACATTGTCCGATTTCCACGAAACTTCACATGTGTGATGAGGGACTGACCCTGAACACACCTGCATGCATCCCATTACTGCCCCCTAGTGGACGAACCTTTAACTGCTCATAACTCCCTCATGCTTTGTCCGATTTCCACGAAACTTCACATATGTGATGAGGGACTGACCCCGAACACACCTGCACACATCCCATTACTGCCCCCTGGTGGACGAACCATTAACTGCTCATAACTCCCTCATGCTTTGTCCGATTCACTCCAAACTTCACATGAGTGATGAGGGGCCGCCCCTGAACGCACCACACCACATGCGGTGACTGCCCCCTGGTGGATGAACGAAACATTGCAATTTTGGCCTCCTTCCGGGTTTCTTCTCCATTTCTGCTCCGCGCCACAGCCCCGGCGTGCCTCAGGCCCCGCGGTGGCATGGGCGAGCGAGGGCCGATCATCGCCGCTTGCGGCTTTAATTATTATTATATTCTCCCTAAAATCGCATTTTTGGGGGCCTCAACATGCCCCAAAACGCGTGAATTTTGGCATGCACATCAGGCCTCGCGAAAAATTTGATATTTTAAAGTCGTTGGAAATGGGCGTGGCCAAATGGCTGAATAGCGCCCCCTACAAACACGTGTCAATGGCATCGCCATCGTCTTACTTTGTCATACACACACAAAATTCGGTAGACATATGTATTATACCCAGATATACAAAAAATCCTCTTGACCTCATGACCTCAACACAACAGGAAGTCGGCCATTTTGGTTTTGATTTTTCCCGCCTAAAATTAACTCCTCCCAGAGCGTTCGCCCGATCAAGTTCAAATTAGGTACACCACATCTCCAGACCTAGCTGAGCTTATCTTGTGCTCCGTGAGTCCGTAGGTCAAAGGGCGTGGCTGTCAGCGCTCAATTCACTTTGGCGTGCTCGCCATGTCCATACGAGTGGCTCTCACGCCCACATACTTCATCCAATCAACTTCAAACTTGCTGGACATGATGATGGCTCCGCCCTGAACGTCCCGATATATTAACTTCCCACGTAACTCATAGCGCCCCCCGGTGGTAACAGGAAGTGGACTAAAATTTGGAAAATGTACATACTTTGCCCCATCAACTTCATTCCACTTCTAAAACATGCAGAACCAGTTGGTGAAGCTACATTATGAAGACTGTGAAGCTACGAGTAATGGCGTCCGTGTGGGGGCGTGGCTATCATTCCTCGCCATGACAATACGTTTGCCCTTTGGGTGGCTTTATTGAACTCGTATCAACATGAAAATTGGTACACAGGTCCAGGGTCACGACCTCAACGTTTCTATATGGTCGTAAGCGATCTCACTCCTTTCGCCCCCTAGTGGAAACAGGAAGTGCCATATTTTACATCAACATTGTCCGATTTCCACGAAACTTCACATGTGTGATGAGGGACTGACCCTGAACACACCTGCACGCATCCCATTACTGCCCCCTAGTGGACGAACCTTTAACTGCTGATAACTCCCTCATACTTTGTCCGATTTCAACGAAACTTCACATGTGTGATGAGGGACTGACCCTGAAAACACCTGCATGCATCCCATTACTGCCCCCTAGTGGACGAACCTTTAACTGCTGATAACTCCCTCATGCTTTGTCCGATTTCCACGAAACTTCACATGTGTGATGAGGGACTGACCCTGAACACACCTGCACGCATACCATTACTGCCCCCTAGTGGATGAACCATTAACTGCTCATAACTCCCTCATGCTTTGTCCGATTCACTCCAAACTTCACATGTGTGATGAGGGACTGACCCTGAACACACCTGCACGCATCCCATTACTGCCCCCTAGTGGATGAACCATTAACTGCTCATAACTCCCTCATGCTTTGTCCGATTCACTCCAAACTTCACATGTGTGATGAGGGACTGACCCTGAACACACCTGCACGCATACCATTACTGCCCCCTAGTGGACGAACCATTAACTGCTCATAACTCCCTCATGCTTTGTCCGATTCACTCCAAACTTCACATGTGTGATGAGGGACTGACCCTGAACACACCTGCACGCATCCCATTACTGCCCCCTAGTGGATGAACGAAATATTACTTTTTTTTTGCCTCCTTCCTGGTTTTTTCTCCCTTTCACCTTCGCGCCACATCCCCGGCGTGCCTCAGGCCCCGCGGTCGCATGGGTGAGCGAGGGCCCGTCATCGCCGCTTGCGGCTTTAATTATTATTATTCTTCTCCGCCTTCAAACCCCAATTTCGCCCCTTTCCCCAACTCAAAAATGCGTGAACTTTTTGCCGGACGTCCGGCTTCTTCCGAAATTCGATATTTTGTGCTGCTCGCGCATGTCCGACACGAAATGGCGAAATAGCGCCCCCTACAAAGTTCAAAAAAGCCCATAGGGAAATTGGGTCACTTTGGCCTAGACGGACGAAATTCGGTACACATATGTACCATACCCAGATATACAAAAAAGCCTCTTAATGTCATGGTGAAATGTCAACAGGAAGTCGGCCATTTTGAATTGGTCGTTTTTGGCGCCAAATTAACTCGTCCAAAACGATTCGCCCGACACGCTCCAAATTTGATAGACAACATCTTCTGACCGAGCTGAGTAAAGATTGTGCTCCGTAGCTCGATTCGTCAAAGGGCGTGGCTTCTGGTGGGCGCCAAAGTTGGGCTCGAACGCCATCCAAATTCGGTTGGCTGTCACGCCCACATACTTTATCCTATCAACTTCAAACTTGAATTGCAATTACGGCAGTGAGTCCCTGATTCGCCCGATATATCAATATCCCACTTTGCTCAATGCGCCCCCCGGTGGTAACAGGAAGTGACTTTTTTTACATAAACAAGTTAACTCCGCCCACAGATTTTGTCCGATCAACTTCAAATTGGCTACAGACCAGCGAGATACCATGCTGATTAAAAGTTGTGCTCTGCAAGTCTCCTAGGTCAAAGGGCGTGGATTCTGCGGCCTTGTCAAGTTTGGCGCCTTTTTGTTTGCTCGCCATTTCACCTTCGAGCGGATGCTCCGCCCACATACTTAATCCTATCAACTTCAATGTTGCTGTGAATGACGATGGCTCCGCCCTGAACGTTTTGATGTATAAAACTTCCCATGTACACCCCCCGGTGGTAACAGAAAGTGACCTGCTTTATTGTTGCATTCACTTACATGAGCAGATTCAATTCTAATTTACCATGGGTGATGCCAGTCAGCCACTGAACAAACCTAATACAAATACGCCCCCGGTGGTCAGAGTGACCTGGTTTACACTTACATTGTCCGATTTTCTTCTAATTTAACACATGTGATCCTGGTCAGCCCCTGATCACACCTACCCGCATCTGGATTGATACAAATGCGCCCCCCGGTGGTAACAGGAAGTGACCTGCTTTACACTTACAATGTCCAATCGACCTCCAATTTTACAGATTTCATCCCGGTCAGCCCCTGATCACACCTACCCACATCTGGCTTCATACAAATGCGCCCCCCGGTGGTAACAGGAAGTGACCTGCTTTACACTTACATTGTCAAATCGACTTCAAATGTTACACGTGTGATGACACTCCGCCCCTGAACACACCCACCCACATCTGGATTCATACAAATGCGCCCCCTGGTGGTAACAGGAAGTGACCTGTTTTACATTTACATTGTCCGATTCACATCAAACTTCAGGTGCTTGATCCCGGTCAGCTCCTGAACGCCGCTACCCGCTTCTGGCTTCGTAGCGCCACCTAGTGGACGAACCGCACGTTGCGTTTTTCCGCTCCCGCAGCGCTTTTTCGCCATTCTCGCTTCGCGCCACGGCCCCCGCACGCCTCAGGCCCCCGCGGTCGCATGGGTCGAGCGAGGGCCGATCATCGCCGCTTGCGGCTTTAATTATTATTATTATGCCACTTCGAACGCCATTTCGACCCCTTTCCCAAGCCGGGAAACGGACGAAATTTTGCACGCACGTGGGGCCTGTGGCAACTTAGCGTTGAGTGGTGGTCTCGCATGTGGGCGTGGCCAAATGGCAAAATAGCGCCCCCTACAAACTTTTCAAAAACCCATAGGGAAAAAAATGACGTTAACGAAAGCGGACCAAAGTCGGCAGACATATTTATCAATGCGAGATGAACAAAAAATCCTCTTATGGCGAAGCCCAAAACCCAACAGGAAGTCGGCCATTTTGGTTCAAATTTCGTTTACGCAAAACGAACTCCTCCTAGGGGTTACGCCCGATCGGCTCCAAATTGGGTTCAGAACATCGTCAGACCTAGCTGAGCTTATCTTGTGCTCCGCAGGTCTGTAGCTCAAAGCGCTTGGCCTCTGGCGTGCCCCGAAGTTTGGCGACTGTTTCGGTGCTCGCCATGTAAATACGAACGGCTCTCATGCCCACATACTTGATCGTAGACGCTTCAAACTTGGTGCAAAAATCTATGGCGAGACCCTGAACGATCCGACATATTATTTGCCGACGTCGCTCATAGCGCCCCCCGGTGGTAACAGGAAACGTACAAAAATTCGTTAAAAATACGTAGTTGACCAAATCGACTTCGTTACACTTCTAGTACATGCAGACCCGGATGGTGAAGCTACATCATGAACGCTTTGACCCTACGAGCAACGGCGTCCGTGTGCCGCCGCGGCGAATGTGTATCATCCCAATTTAAATTTCGTTTGCCTTTTACGTGCACATACTTCGTCGTAGCCACTTGAAATTCAAAGGAGATGACGATGGCTCCTCCCTGAACGTTTTGATGTATCGACTTCCTGCCTGGCTCATAGCGCCCCCCGGTGGTAACAGGAAGTACGCAAAAATTCATAAAAAATCCATACTTCGCCCGATCAACTTCATTCCACTTCTAATACATGCAGAACCAGTTGCTGAAGCTACATTATGAACGCTGTGAAGATACGACGAAGGGCGTCCGTGTGCCGCCGCGGCGACTGACGATTTTTTATCGTACAATTACGTTTGCCTTTTTCGTGGCTTTAACGAAGTCGTGTCCTCACGAAATTTCATCCACGGGTCAAGAATGGCGAGCTCTTTCAGCGGATAGAGTCGTTTCCCATGGGCGTGGCTAAATGCCTCAATAGCGCCCCCTAGAAGTTTTTCCGAATTTCTCCATAGACAAATTTCGCTTACTTTGTCGTACACATACGAAACTCGACACACACGTGTATCATACCCAAACTTACCAAAAATTGAATTGGAGCCACGCCCTAAACCCAACAGGAAGTCGGCCATTTTGGTTAGCATTTCTTTGACGCAAAACGAACTCCTCCGAGGGAGTTCGCCCGATTGACTTCAAATTGGGCACGGAACATCTCCAGACTGAGCTGATTACGGCTTGTGCTCCGCAGGTGTGTAGGTCAAAGGGTGTGGCTACTAGGGCACGGCCAAGTTCCCGAATTCAGCTAAAAAGGTTTAAATGCTATCACGCCCACAGATTTGATCGCAGCAGCTTCAAACTTGGTGCACATGATGATGGCGTGACCCTGAACGATCCGACATATTATTTTCCTACGTCACTCATAGCGCCCCCCGGTGGTAACAGGAAGTGCGCTAAAATTCATTAAAAAATACATAGTTGCCCCCATCAACTTCATTCCACTTCTAAAACATGCCGAACAAGTTGGTGAAGGTATTTCGTGAACGCTATGACGCTACGGCTAATGGCCCCCTTGTGGCGGCGACAGGAATAGCGCTCCATCGTGAACTGCCACCTCCCACGGATTTTGCCCGATTGACTTCATATTCGCTACAGATCATCAGGAGACCGAGCTGGTCAAACACTATTAAAAAGCTTTTCTCTACGTGAAACGGCGTGGCTGCTAGGGGCGACAAAGTTGGCCAACTGCTCGTTTAGTCGCCATGCTATTACGTTTGCCTTCCACGCCCACATACTTGGTCGTAGTCACTTCAAAATTTCAGTACATGATCAGGGGCCGGCCTTCTACGCCTCCATTTGATCGTACGCTAGCTCGCTCAAGACGCCCCCTTGTGGACACAGGAAATGTCGCGTTTTGCATCGACATTGTCCGATCGGCTCGAAACTTCACATGTGTGATGAGGTCACGACCCCGTACGCAACGGCCCACATCCCGTTACCGCCCCCCTGGTGGACGAACCGTAAACCTGCCGTAACTCCATCGTACGTTGTCCGTTTTGCTCGAAACGTCACGTGTTCGACGAGGGGACCGCCCTCGACGCAGCCGCCCACGTCCGGTTGCGCGCGGGGGTTTTCGAAGAGCGGCCCGGGGGTAGCGGGGACGCCGAGTGGCGTGGAGCGAGGGCCCGTCATAGCCGCTTGCGGCTTTAAT